>NW_027287690.1:300000-395066 GCF_047511675.1 Marmota flaviventris | reverse complement strand
GCCATACCTGTGGGCATGTTGGTGAAGTCTACCTGCCAGTAAGCAGCGGGAATGTGTCCCCGGGCTTGGTGGGAAGGGAAAGGTTTGGGCCTTAAAGGAGTATGAAGGTTGGTCCGCTGACAGATCTGACAATTAGAGGCTATATTTTGTATCAAGGCTTTGTCAGAGGGGTGAGGGAGAAGAAGCTCTGTAAAAAGAGGGTTAAAGACTGAGAATTGGAATGGAATAGAGTATGAAGGAACTTGAAAAGATTCTTGTTCTTACTGGAAGAAGTAGGGGCTTCAGATGAGCTGTCTAAAGTGGCCATTATATGTCCCCCAGGGGGGCCATAATTGAAAGTGGTAGCAGCCATTCGTGCCGCCTGGTCAGCTTTGGCATTGCCCTCAGTGAAAAGAGAGCTGTCCTTCTGATGGGACCTACAATGGACAACTCCCAACTGGGTGGGTAAGTGGGAGGCCTCTATCAGATTGGTTATAAGAGCCGAATTAGTGATCGCATTACCTTTGGTGGTAAGTAGGCCTCGCTCCTTCCATATTGCAGAATGGGATAATAAGATATGGAAGACATATTTTGAGTCAGTATAAAGGGTGAGGGATTTGCCTTGTGCTAGAAGGCAGGCACGAGTGGCTGCTATAAGTTCAGCCTGCTGGTTGGTAGTTCCTGAAGGCAGAGCTTTGGCCTCTATAAATCTCAGTGGCTGAAACTACAGCATATCCAGAGTAATGAGTGCCATTCTGCCTAAAGGAACTGCCGTCAGTGAACCAGATAAGGTCAGGCTTGGTGAGTGGTCCCTCAGAAATGGAAGAATGACAGGGGAGGAAATCATCTAAGGTTTCCAAGCAATTATGAGTTGGTGTGTTAGATTTGGGAGTCATTGGGAGCAGTGAGGCAGGGTTCAGTGCAGAGAAGGGGAGGAAAGTAATATTAGGGTTTTCCAGAAAGGAAGTGAGGAGCGACAGAACTCTGGATGGAGGAAGGGTTTGAAGGCCCTTATAAGCTAAAAGGTCCTTCAAGTGATGTGGGGAGTGGATAGTAAGGGGCCCCAAAAGTCAGCTTAGAGGCTTTTTGTGTAAAATTTGTCCAGCAGCCAGAGCTCTTAAGCACGGGGCCCCACCCACGGATGGTAGGGTCTAGTTGTTTGGACAAATATGCCACAGGTGCAAATGTAGGCCCATAGTTTTGACCTAAGACCCCAAGTGCTTATCCCCCTTTTTCATGGACATATAGATGAAATGGTCTTGAAAGATCAGGAAGGTGAATGGCGGGTGCCTTTAGGAGGAGTTGCTGAAGCCTGCAGAAGTGGTAGTTGGGGGAGGAGGCAAGAGATTCACTAGGGGGTCCCTTTGCTAGGTCATACAGGGGTTTGGCTAGAAGAGAATAATTTGGGATCCAGGCCTTAAAATAACCTGCTAGTCCTAGGAATGATAGTATTTCAGCTTTCGTATGGGGCACTGGAAGATTAGAGAGGAGTTGCCTCCTATCCAGTGTTATTTCCTTTTTCCCAGGTGTAAGATGAAAACCAAGATAGGTGACAGAAGACTGGGAAACCTGGGCCTTGTGGGGAGACACCCTATATCCCTTATCTGCTAGGAAATTGAGAAGCTGGGCAGTGTTGGATTGAGAGTGTTCCCAAGAGGGACTACATAGAAGAAGGTCATCGACATATTGAAGGAGAGTAGAGTCAGGACAGGTGGGGTGAAAGGATGTGAGGTCCTGGGCAAGAACTTGGCCAAAGAGATAGGGGCTATCCCTGAATCCTTGTGGGAGGACAGTCCAGGTAAGCTGACGAGAATGGCAGGTGTGAGGGTCAGTCCACATAAAAGCAATGATATCCTGAGATTCTGAGGACAAGGGAATAGAAAAGAATGCATCTTTTAAATCTAGGACCGAGAAGTGGGTATTAGTGGCAGGAATCTGAGAGAGGAGGGTGTAAGGGTTGGGCACTAGCGGGTGGATGGGGACCACAGAGGAGTTGACAAGGTGAAGGTCTTGAACCAGCCTGTAGGACCCGTTAGGTTTCTTAACTGCCAGAATGGGGGTGTTGAAAGGAGAGTGTGTAGGCCTAAGATACCCCTTTCGTAATAAATCCTGGATGATGAGTTCTAATCCGAGGAGGGCTGTGGTTGTGAGTGGATATTGTGGTTGACTAATATATCTTGAAGGGTCCCATAAGACAATATGAATAGGACTGCATTTAGCCATAGAGGGTGTAGTTGTGTCCCAAGCCTCAGGGTTAACTGGTTTAGATAGTTGTGGAAGAGTGCGTGAAGGAGGTGTATCTGCCCCTAGGAACATCATGAGGAAATGAGAGGTAGGAGAGGTGTGGGGTGATATGTGAATGGTGACTTTCAATAGTGAGAGTATGTCCCTTCCCAGAAGGGGAATGGGGCAATGGCTCATAACGAGAAAGGAGTGTGTGAAGGACAAAAGGGATCCCTGCATATAACATGATGGGGGGGGGGGTTTCGAGGGAAATCTGTTTACCTCCTACCCTGACAATAGGAGTTTTTGAGGGTGTGGTAGGACCCCAATACTCCCTCAAGACCGAAAAAGCTGCCAAAACCTATCCAAGAGGAAGGTAATGAAGCGTCCATCCACCAGGAAGGTGACCCTAGGCTCTTGCTTCTTGATGGTAATAGTTGGGAGGGAAGGCCCAGGGCTCCATCAATCCTCCTCTGCCAAGCCCAGGAGAGGCTGGGGTTGCCGGGCAGCTGACCAACCTCCCTTCCTGGTTGTTGGGCAGTCTGCCCCCCAGTGTCCCCTTTGATGGCATTTTGGGCAGGGGTTGGAGGGTGTCCTCGGTGAAGGACAATCCCTGGCCCAATGTCCCTCCTTACCACATTTGAAGCAAGCTCCAGGGGGTGTCTTATTAGGACGGAGGGGGTGATGGACCTTCTCTGAATGGCCTGGGCCAATATTTGGAATTTGGCATTTTCAGCCCTCTGCCTATGGCGTTCACTTTCATCCTCTCTACCATGAAAGACCTTGAAAGCGACAGCGAGGATTTTAGTCTGAGGAGTAGCAGGGCCCTGTTCAAGCTTTTTAAGCTTGGCTTTAATGTCAGGGTAGCTTTGGGCCAGAAAATATGTCATTAAGACATGACGGCCATCAGGGGTTTCTGGGTCGAGGTTTGTGTACTGTTGAAGTGTTAGTCTATCCAGGAATTCTGAAGGTGTTTCCTCCTTCCTTTGAATGACCTCCTGCACCTTTTGAAAGTTAACAGCCTTGCAGGTGGACTTTTTCAGGCCCGCCAAGAGGCAGGATATATAAAGGTCACAAGACTGTAAGCCTTCAGGGGTGTTGTAATCCCATAGGGGATCCTGCTCTGGGACAGCATGAGGGCCAGTGGGTGGTTAGGATTGGTCCTATGATTTTCATCAGCATGGGCTTGGGCTAGCTCCCAGACCCGTCGCCTTTCCTCGGGGAGATGTGTATTGGCCAAGAGCATGTAGATGTCATGATGAGTGAGGCTATATGCTTGTAGGACCCATTGAAACTCCCGAATGTAAGTGGTGGGGTCAGTGGTGAATGAGCCTAACTTCCTCTCTAGCTGAGTAATGTCCGACATGGAGAAGGGCACATGGACTCTGATGACACCCTCGGGACCAGCTACCTCATGAAGGGGTGCGATTGTCTTGGGGGTGGGAAGGAGTCCCTTAGACCTGGTAACAGGAGGACTGAAAGAGGCAGGTGGCGGACAGGGAAGGAGAGGGAGGGGAAGGGAGTGTCTCTGTGGAGGAGGAGGAGGTGGAGCAGGCAGAATAGGGCGGAGAGGAGGGGGATGAAACGGAAGGCTGAGGATCTGTGGAATCAGGCAGAGGAAGAGGAGAGTATAGCGGGAGAGAAGGGGGAGATGGGGCTGGGGGATAAGGTGGGGGTTCATCTGCTGGGTCAAATGAGAAAGAATCTGCGAAGTCAGGAGTAGAAGTAGGGGAAGAGAGGGGTTTGCAAGCAAGGAGGACCTGAGAGGGAGGGCAGGAGGAGCAGAGAGCAGGGTGCTGTGTGAGAAGGCTAAAACCTTCAACGCAGGGGATTTCCCTCCACTTTTTCAGGTGCTGGCAATAGTTAAAAAGGTCCCAGAAAGAGGTTTGGATCTAAGGAGCCTTCTGGAGGCCAATGATTGCCATTATCCAATGGATATGTAGGCCAATCTTGGGTACAGAATTTGATTAGAAGTTTGGGCTTGATGTCTGGTGTGAGGGAGAGTGAGGCCAGATTTTTTATGAAACATTTGAAAGGTGAGGCTTCAGGTGTAGACGAAGAGGTGCCCATAGTCACAGGGAGAGATGGAAGACAGAGAGAGAGAGAGAGAGAGAGAGAGAGAGAGAGAGAGAGAGAGAGAGAGAGAGAATAAGAGTAAGCGAGAGAGACAAAGAGAAAACCCGGGCTGGAATGGCTTCCAGAAAGCTCAGGGCGACCGGGGGTCAGGTGGGCATCCCCAAAATGACCAGCCATCGCGAGGAAATACAGAGGGCACTACCTGGTCATCACCAGTGAAGTGCGATCTGTGAGACCCAATGGGTCGGAGCCATGGGCAACCTGACGTCAGGAAAGTTTTTGACCGCAGCAGAAGAAGTCAGTAATGAAAACAGAACTCCAGCTCCGGCAGAACGCAGTTCCAGGCCGGGAGTTCAGTTTTCCCCGAGCAGAGAGGCAGCTTCAGCCAGACACAGCAGCCCCGCAGGAAACAGCAACTCTAGGTGGCAGCGGCAGCGGAGGAGGGAAAAAACCACAGAGCCTCTCGTGTAAACTCAGAAGCCTCACGCCCCAAAGGGAAACGGATCACCAGAGGGTCCACTTCGGCCAGTAAAGGTCTTAGTGGGAGGAATTCACTCCCCCCTACTGGGCGTCTGGAGTGTGCCGGACGATCACGGTCACAAACCCAGCGGTAGCCCAAAGGGAGTTGGCGAGCCGGGGTCAGGGGACACTTACCTACGCCAGATCAGTGTTGAGTGCAGGAAGCCTGAGTCTGAAAAGAGCAGACCAGGGCGGAGTGTCTCGGCGGAGCGGGGGACGGGGCTCTTGTTAGAAAGAGCTCACCCGTATCCTCACATGGGGCACCAGAATGAAAGAATTCCCCACGCAAAGACACTTTGCCAGGAGAATTCCAATTTTATTGCAAAAAGCTGTGTGCTTATATAGAACTAAGGGGGAGATGGTAGGGCTTAGATAAATGGCAGGCAACCCGTTTATTGGCAAGTTCTTTCAGATATCAGCTCCGGAGCCCAGGAATTAGTTCTCATTGGGGCTAAGGTTCCCCGCCAGTGAGATTTGAAATTGGCGCTGGCGGGATAGTTCACACGGGCGGGAACTTTTCGAGCCACTGCAGAAAAGAAGAAGGTAGGAAGAAGAGGTGCTTAGGCGCCATGTTGGGGTTTTTTCTCTGGGGTATGGCTGCCGTTTATACTTTTCCCAACACTAACCATAAACAGCCCTAATCCTAGGACTAAGGCTAACTCTAACCCTAGACCTATTCCTAGCCCTAATTTAGCCCTAATCCTAACCCAAACTCTAGCCCTAAGACTAAGTCTAACTCTTTCCATAGACCTATTCCTAGTTCTAACCTTATCCTTTACCATAACCCAAACACTAGCCCTAATCTTAGCTCTAACACTAGCCACAGCCCTAACTCTAGAATTAACCAAAACTCTAAATCTACTCCTAAGCCTAAACTCACCCTATCAGTAACAATAACACTAACGCTAATTATAAAACTACCCTTAACTTTAGCTTTAATCCTGAAACAAAACCAAGCCATAGGACTAACCCTAAACCTTAACGTAAATCAAATCCTAACCCTACCTCTAGCCCTACGCCTACCCCTAATTTGAATCTTATCCCTAACTATAAAATGAACCGTTACCCTGACTCTGACCCTAACACTAACCCTAGTTCAAAACACCATCCTAAACCTAAACCTAATCCTAAAACTAGACTTAGTCCTAAATGTAACCCTAAAACTAGCCCTAATCATAAAATTAGTTCTTACATTAGCTGTATCCCTCTAGGAGAACCCAAACATAACCCAAAAACCTAGCCCTAGTCCAAGACCCAAACCTAGCTTTAAACCTAACTCGAATCCTAAACCTAGTCCTAACCTTTACCCTAAACTTAACCCTAACTTTAATCCTTGCATTAATCCTAAAGTTAACCCTACCCCTAGCCCTGACTCGAACCATAAACGTAGCCCTAACCCTAGCTCTACCCTCTCCATTACCCAAACCCTAACACTAACCTAAGGCTAATCCTCAGGCTAACCCTAGTACTATCCCTAAACCTAACCTGTCAATTACTCTAAAACTAACCTTAACCCTACCCCTAAAATATCATTATGCTAAATGTAACCTTAACCCTAATGCTAACTCGAGCCCTAATTCTAACACAAAACCTAATCCTAACTCTAACACTAACCCTAACCCTAACACTAACACTAACCATAACACAAACCCTAACCCTAACCATAACCCTAAAACTAACCCTAACCCTCACCCTAACACAAACCCTAACACTAACCCTAACCATAACACTAACCCTAACCCTAACAGTAACCCGAAACCTAACCCTAAAACTAACTCTATCTGTAACCATAAGCCTAACCCTAACACTTATGCTAATCCTAACCCTAACCTGAAACCTAACCCCAAGACAAAACCTACCCCTAACCCTAACCCTAAAACTAACCTTAACCCTATCCCTTACACTGACACTGACCCAAACACTAATCCTAACCCTAAGCCTAACACTAAACTTAACACCAATCCTAACCCTATCACTATCACTAACCCTAATCATAACCCTAAATGTATCAATAATGCTAACCCAAAACCTAACTCGAACACTAACACTAACCCTAACCTTAAACAAACAGTAACACTAACCTTAATCTAAAAAATAAATGCAAACTTAACCCTAACCCTAACCCTTAACCTTACACTAACTTTATCCTTAACCCTAACCCTATCACTTACTTTAAACCTAACCCTAACCATAACCCTAAACCTAAGCTTAACACTAACCCTAAACCTATCCCTAACCCTAACACTATCCTTAACCATAACTCTAACACTAAACCAAACACTGAAACTAACCCTAACACTAAACCTAACACAAACTCTAAACCTAACACTCACCCTAAACCTAACCCTAACACGAACCCTAACCCTAACACTAACAATAATCTAACCCTATCCCTAACACTAACACTAACCCTAAAACTAACCCTTAACATAACTCTAACCCTAACCTCAAATCTAACTCTAACACTAACCCTAAACCTAAACCTAACCCTAACCCTAATACTAAACTTAACCATAACACAAACCCTAACACTAAGCCTAAAACACACCCTAACCTAAACCTAACACTCACTCTATCCCTAATCCTAACCCTAACCCTAATCCAAACGTTAAACATAAACCTAACCCTAACCCTAAACATTACCCTAAACCTAACCCTAACCCAATCCCTAACCCTAAAACTAACACTAACACTAACAGTAACACTAACACTAAACTTAAACCTAACTCAAACCCTTAAACTTACCCTACCCCTACCTCTAACCCTAACCTTAACACTAACCCTAACACTAACTATAAATCTAACACTCACACTAATCCTAAACCTAACCCTAATCCTATACCTAACCATAACATCACCGTAACCCTAATCTGAACACAAACCCTAACACAAACCATAACCGTAAACCTAACCCAAAACTAACCCTAACCCTTACTGAACCCTAACACTGACCCTAACAATACACATAAATCTACACCTAAAACTAACCCTAACCCTAACCCTAACCCTAACACTAACACTAACCATAAACCTATCCCTAAACCTAACACTATACCTAACACTAACAGTAACCCTACACTAACACTAACCCTAACACGAAACCTAACCCTAACCGTAACGCTAACACTAACACAAACAGGAACCCTAACCCTAATCCTAACACTAACCCTAACCCTATTACTAACACAAATCCTAATCCGAACACTAACCCTAACACTAACCCTAAACCTAATCTTAACCCTAACCCTAACACAATCACTAACCGTAACCCTAACACAAAAACTAATCCGAACCCTAACCCTAACACTAATCTAACCCTAATACTAAAGCTATACTAACCATAACCCTAAGACTAACCCTAACGCTAAACCTAATCATAACCCTAACACTAATTCTAACCCTAACACTAACCCTAACCCTAACCCTAAACCTAACCATAACCCTAAACCTAACACTAACCCTAAACCTAACACTAACCCTAACACAAACACGAACCCTAACCCTAACCATAACCATTACTCTAACCCTAACCCTAACACAAACCTTAACAAGAACCATAAATCTAACACTAAAATAACCCTAAACCTAACCAAACCCTAACCCTAATACTAACACTAACCATAATCTGAACCCTAACTGTATCACTAACCCTAACTCTAACCCTAACTCTTAACCCTAACCCTAACATTATAATTAACCATATCCCTAACCCTAAATAAAACACTAACCCTAACCCTCATTGTAACACTAACCCAAACCCTAATCCTAACACTAAAATACCCTAATCCTAACTGAAACGCTAACACAAACACTGACTTAACACACACCTTAACCCTAACACTAACACTAACCCTAACCCTAACCTTAACTCTTAAACTAAATATAAGTTTAACCAGAACCCTAAACTAATCCTTACTCTAACACTAACACTAACCCTGTTACTAACCCTAAACCTAACCCTAACCCAAACCATAACACTAAACATAACCCTAACCCTAACACTAACCCTAACCCTAAACCTAAACCTAAACCTATCCCTAAACTTAACACTATCCCTAACCCTAACACTAACACTAACCCTAACCCTAACACTAACCTTAAAACTAAACCTAATTTTAACACTAAGCCTAAACTTAACCCTACCACTAACCCTAAACCTAACCCAAATTCTAACCCTAACCCAAACCATAACCCTAACCCTAAACCTAACTGTTACATAAAACCTAACCATAATCTTAACCCTAACAATAAGCCTAACCCTAACATTAACTCTAACTCTAACCCTAACCCTAAACCTAACACTAACCCTAACTCTAACCCAAAATCTAACACTAACCCTAATGCTAATACTAACCCTAAACCTCACCCTATCCCTAACCCTAACCCTATTACTAACACTAAATCTAACACTAAACCTAACCCAATCATTAATCCTAAACCTAACCCTAACTGTAACATTAAACCTAATCCTAAAATTAACCCTAACACTAACCCTAATCCTAACACTTATTCTAACCCTAATACTAACCATAATGCTAACCGTAACCCTAACCCTAAACTTAACAAAACCCTAACTTTAACCCTAATCCAAACACTAACCCTAAACCTATCAATAACCCTAACACTATTTCTAATCCTAAGCCTAAACATAAACCTAAGAGTGACACTAAGCCTAACCCTAAATTTAACCCTAACCCTAACACTAACCATAAACTACCCTAACACGAACCCTAATCCTAACCCTAAAACTAATCCTAACACTAAACCTAACCCTAAATGTAACCCTAAACCTAAAACTAAACCTAACACTAACCCTAACCCTAACACAAAGCCTAAACCTAACACAAACCCTAACCCTAAACCTAACTCTAAGACTAATTCTAAACCTAACCATAACCCTAAAAATAAACCTCATCCTAACCCTAACCTTAAGCCTAACGTAAACTTAACCATAAAACAAACCATAACCCTAACACTAACACTAACCCTAATGCTAAACCTAACCCTAATCCTAACACTAATCCTTACCCCAACCCCAACCCTAACACTAACCCTAACCCAAACTCTAACCCTAAACCTAACACTAATCCTAACCTACATGTAACCCTAAAACTAAGCCTAAACCTAACCCTAAGCCTCACTCTAACCCTAATACTAACCATAACCATAACATTAACACTTACCCTATCCCTAAACCTAACACAAACCCTAACCCTAACCCTAACACTAATCCTAAAACTAACCCTAACCCTAACCCTAACTCTAAAACTGACCCTAACCCTAACCTGAACAATAACCCTAACCCTAACCCTAAAATTAACTCTAAACATAACCCTAACCCGAAACATAACATGAACTGTAACCATAACATTAACCCTATCCTTAAAACTATCCCTACCCCTAACCCTATCCCTAACCATAAAACTACCGCTAAACCTATACCTAACCCTAAGAACATCCCTAACCCTAACCCAAACATTAACACCAAACATAACCTTAAACCTAACTCTAACCCTAACACTAATGCTAACACGAACCGTAACCCTAAAACTAACAATAACCCTAACCCTAAATCTAACACTAACCCTAACCCTAACACTAACCCTAACACTAATGCTAACATGAACCGTAACCCTAAGGCAAACACTAACCCTAACCCTAACCCTAACCCTAACCCTAAACCTAAAACAAACCCTAACCCTAACCCTTACACGAACCATAAATCTTACCCTAACACTAAACGTAACACTATCCATAACCCTAACCTGAACACTAAACCCAAACCTAAACCTAATCCTATCCCAACACTAATCCTATCCCTAACACTAACCCTAACTCTAACTCTAACTTTAATGTAAACCTAACATTAATCATAACCTTAACCCTAACACGAACCATAACGCTAACCCTAACTCTAACCTAAACCTAACCCTAACGCAAACCCTAACACTAAACCTAACCCTAACATTACACCTAACCCTAACACTAATCCTAACCTTAACCCTAACAATACCCTAACAGTAACCCTAACCCTAAACCTAATCCTAATTGTAATCCTAACCATAATCCTAACCCTATCACTAACCTTAAAACTCACCCTTACCCTAACCCTAACACTAATCCTAACACTATTTCTAACCCTAAGCTTAATCCTAACCCTAAACCTAACACTAAACCTAACACTAAAACTAACATTAACACTAACCCTAAACCTAACCATTACCCTAACACTAACCTTAACCCTAACAATAACCCTAAACCTAACAGTAACTCTAACACTAATACTAACCATAATGATAAAGCTAAACCTAACCCTAACACAAAACCTAAACCATAACCCTAACCCTAACACTAATCCTAACACTAACCCAAAACCGAACCCTAACCCAAACACTAACCCAAACCCTAATCCTAACTCTAACCCTAACTCTTACATTAAAACTAAACCTAACCCTAAACCTAAACATAACACTAACCCTAACCTTAACCCTAAATGTAACACTAACCCTAACATTAACCCTAACTCTAACACTAACTCTAAACCTATTTCTAACTCTAACACTATTCCTACCCCTAACCTTAACCCTTATACTAACACTAACAGTAAGCCTAACCCTAACCCTAATCCTAACCCTAACCCTAACACTAACCCTAACCCTAACGCTAAACCTAACCCTAATCCTGACACTAAAACTAACCTTAACAAAAACCCTAACCCTAAACCTAAATCTAAACATAACACTAACCTTAACTCTAACCCTAACACGAACACTAACCCTAACCCTAAGTAAAACTAACCCTAACCCCAACCCTAACATGAACCGTAACTTCAATTCTAACCCTAACCCTAACATTAATGCAAAACCTGACCCTAATCCTAACTTACCCTAAACTTGAACCTAAACCTAACCTTAATCCTAATCATAAAGGCAACACTTACCATAACACTAACCCTAAATCGAACACTAAAGTTAACACTGACTAAACTTAACATAACCCTAACCCTAACCCTAAAGGTAATTATAACCGTACCTAACCCTAATCCTTACTTTAACCCTAATCAAACACTAAAACTAACCCTAACCCTAATCCTAACACTAACCTTAACCCTAATGCTAACCCTAACCCTAAAAATTGCACTAAGCCTAACCCTAAACCTAACCCTAACCCTAACACGAACCATATACCTAACCCTAACCCTAAATAAACCTAAACCTTACCCTATCTCTAAAACGAAACCTAAACCCAAACCTAACCCTAACCCTAACACTAACCCTAACCCTAACCCTAACTAAACCTAACCCTAAACCAAACACTAACACAAATCCTAATTATAACACTAACCCTAACCATAACACTAACCTTAACCTTAACCCTAACCCTAACCCTAACACTCACTCTAACCCTAACCCTAACGCTAACTCTAATCAAAACCCCAACCCTAACTCTAACCTTACCTTAACCCCAACACTAACACTAACACTAACACTAATACTAACTCTAACACTAACCCTAAACCTAACCCTAACCCTAACCATAAAACCAACCCTACCCCTAACCATAACCCTAACCCTAAACTTAACCTAACCCTAACATTAACCTCACACTAACACTAATCCTAATCCAAACCCTAAATCTAACCATAATCCTAACCCTAAACCTAAACCAAACACTAAATCTAACCCTAATACTAACCTTAACCCTAACCATAAACCTAAAACTTACACTAACCCTAACCCTAACTCCGAAATTAACTCTTACTCTAACCCTAACAGTAACCCTAACCCTTACCCTAAACCTAACCCTAACCCTAAACCTAACCATAAACCTAACCCTAACACTAACCCTAACTCTAACCCTAACCCAAAACCTAACACTAACTGTAATCCTAACCTGAAACCTAACTGTAAACCTAACACTAACCCTAACTCTAACCCTAACCCGAAACCTAACAATAAATGTAATCCTAACCCTAAACCCAACCTTATCCTAAACATAAACTAACCCTAACACTAACCCTTACCTAATCCTAATGTTAACCTTAAACCTAACAATAACATCAAACCTAACCCTAACTCAAACCCTAACCCTATCCCTAACCCTAACCCTTACATTAAAACTAAACCTAACTCTAAACCTGACATTAACCCGAATTTTACCCTAACTCTAAACCTAAACCTAATTATAACACTAAACCAAACACTAATGCTAACCATAACTATAGTCCTAACACTAACCCTAAACCTAAACCTAACACTTACCCTAACCCTAATCCTAACAGGAACCCTAAGCCAAACTCTCACCCTAACCTAAATTTAAACCTGAACCTATCCTTAACAGGAACCCTGAACCCAAACCTAAACCCAACCCTAACAATAACCCCTACCCTAATCCTAACCCTAACCCTAACTTAACCCTAATCCTAACACTCACCTAACCCTAACACTAACACTAACTCTAATTATAACCCTAAACCTAAACCTAAACCTTAACCTATCACTGACTCTAACCCTAACACTAACCTTAACACTATCCCTAACCCTAACACTAACCCTAATCCTAATTGCAACCCAAACCATAATCCTAACCATAACACTAACCCTAATCCTAACCATAAATTTAACCATAACCATAACCTAAATTTAATCCTAACTAAATTTACAGTAAACCTAACCCTAACACTAACCCTAAACCTAACACATACCCTAACTCTAACCCTAACACTAACCCTAACTGTCACCCTAAACAAACTCTAACCCTAGCCCTAAAACTAACCCTAACCCTAACCCTAATCCTAACCCTAAACCTAACCCTACAACTAACACTAACCCGAAATAGAACCCTAACACTAAACCTTACCCTAACCCTAATTCTAACCCTAATTCTAAGCTTAACCCTACCTTTAATCCTTACCGTAACCTTAACACAAACACTAACTGAAACAATAAACCTAACACTAACCTAACCCTCACCATAATCCATACCTAATCTGAACCCTAACTTTAATACTAACCCAAACCCTAACCCTAACCGTAACCCTAACCATAATCCTTACCCTATCACTAACCCTAACCCTAAACCTAACACTAAACCTAACTTTAACATTAACCATAACCCCAACCCTAAAACTAACCCTAACCCTAACACTAACCCTAACCATACCCTTAAACCTAACACTAACCTAACCCTAACCATAACTCTAACCATAATCCAACCATAACCCTAAAGCTAACCCTAAAATGAATCCCAACCATAATGCTAACCCTAACACAAACCATAACCCTAAACCTCACACTAACCCTAACACTATTCCTAATCCTAACCCTAACCATAATTCTGACACTAACCCTAATCATAACTAAAAAACTAACCCTAACCCAAACCCTAACACCAACTTTGACCCTAGCCCTAAACCTTACTCTAACCCTAACACAAACCCCAATGCTAACCCTAACCCTATCCCTTACTCTAAAACTATCTCTAAACCTAACACTATTTCAACCCTAACCCTAAATTTAACTGTAACCCTAACCCTAACCCTAACCCTAATACTAACCCCAAACCTATAACTAATCCTAAACCTTTCACTAATACTAACCCTAACCCTAACACTAACACTAATCCTAAACTTAAATGTAACACGAACCCTAACACTAACACTAACCCTAACCATATACCTAACCATAACCAAAACACTAACACTAACACTAACCCTAACCCTAAACATAACACTAACCCTAACCATAACCCTAAACCTAACTCTAATCCTAACCATAACCCTAACACTAAACCTAACCCTAACCCTAACCCTAAACCTCACCCTAAACCTAAACCTATTTCTAACACTATCTCTAATCCTAACCCTAACTCAAACCCTAATCCTAACTCTAACCCTAAGCGAAACATTTATCCCAACACTAACCCTAACCCTAACCAAAAACTTACACCTAACCCTAACACTAAATCTATCCCTAACACTAACCTTAACAGTAACCCTAACACAAACCAACAACCTAATCCTAAACCTAACACAAACCCTAACCCTAACCTTAACACAAATCATAATTAAAACCACAACCCTAACCCTAACCTAAACTAAACCCTGTTACCTAACCCTAACCCTAACCCCTACACAACACTAATCCTATTCCTAATCCAAAAACTAACACTAACCTAAACCTTAACCGTAAACTACCCTAACCCTAACCCTATCCCTAACACTAACCCTAAGCTAATCCTAACCCTAAACCTAATGTTTAAAAAACCCTATCTTCAACCCTAACACTAACACTAACCCTAACCATAACCAAAACACGAACCCTAAACCTATCCCTAATTCTCACCCTAACACTAACCCTAAACCTAACTCTAACCGTAACACTAACACTAACCTTAAACCTAACCCTAAATCTAACACTAACCCTAACCTTAAACATAACCCTAATCCTAACCCACACCCTAACCTATATCCTAAAATGAACCCTGAATCTTACATGAACCCTAACATATAACTAACCCTAAACCTTACCCTAACACTAACCCTAACACTAAAACTAAACCTAACCCTAACCCTAACCTTAACCCTACTCATTAGCCTAATCCTATATTTAACCCTAAAACTAACCCTAAACCTAACCCTATCACTAACACTAATCCTAACCCTATTCCTAACCCTAACCCTAATGCTAACCATAACACTAACCCTAACCCTAATACTAACCCTGATACTAACCCCAAACCTATAACTTATCCTAAACCTATAACTAACACCTAAACCTAAAAGTAACACTAATCCTAACCCTAACCCAAAACCTTACCCTAATCCTATCCGTAACCATAAACCTAACCCTAACACAAACCCTAAAACTAACCCTAGCACTAATCGTAACCCTAACCCTGATATTAACACTAAAGAAATCTCCAAACCTAACCCTAACCTTAACTGTAACCCTGACCCTAACACTAACCCTAAAACTAACTCTAACTTTAACTCTAACACTAACCCTAATCCTAACAGTAACTCTAACCCTAACCCTAAAACTAACACTAACCCTAACACTAACCCTAAACCTAAACCTAACCCTAACACTAACTATAACTATAACCCTTAAACAAACTTTAAACCTAAGTGTAACCCTAAGTCAAACACTAAATGTAACCCTAACCCTAACCATAACCATAACACTAACTGTAACACTAAGCAAAAATTTACATCTAACCCTAACATTATACCTAGACCTAACCCTAACACGAACCCTAACCATAACCCTAACAGTAACCCTAACACAAACGAACACCCTAAGCTAAACCTAATGCAAACACTAACCCTATTTCTAACCCTAACACAAACTCTAACCCGAACCACAACCTTAACCCAAACCTAACCCTAACACTTACCCTTACCTAACTCTAACCCTAACTCTAAATCTAACTCTAACACTAAACCTAACCCTAACCTTAACACTAACCCTAAACCTAACCCTAACCCTAACCCTAACCCTAACCCTAACACTAACATTAACCTAAGCCTAACACTAACTCTATCTCTAACCACAATATTAATCGTAACCCTAGACTTAACCCTAACCCTAACCCTAACACAAACACTAAACCTAACACAAAACCTAACTCTAACACTAACATTAAACCTAAAACTAATGCTAACTCTAACCATAACCCTAACTCTAAATCTAACCCTAACCTTAAATTGAAACCTACCCTAACCCTATCCCTAACACAAACACTAAAAATAACCCTAATACGAACCCTAATAATAACCCTATACCTAACACTAAACTAAAATCTATCCATAAACCTAATCTTTACAATAACCCTAACCCTTACCCAAACCCTAACCCTAATTTTAACTCTAACACTAACCCTAAACCTAACACTAACCCTAAATCTTTTCCTAACTAGAACCCAAACCCTAACCCAAAGACTAGCATAACCCTAACACTAACACTAAATCTAATTATAAACCTATGCCAAACACTAAGGGTATCCCTATCCCTAATCCTAACACTAAGCATAACCCTAACCCTAACCCTAACCCTAAACCTAACCTATTTGTAACTCTAACCTTAACCTTAACCTGAATCCTAATTGTAACTGTAACCCTAATCTTAACCCTAAACTTATGCCTAACACAAACCCTAACACAACCCTAACACTAACCCTAACCCTAACCCTAACCTTAACACTAACTCTTTTCATAACCCTAACCCTAGCTGTACACCTTACCCTAACCCTAACACTAACACTAACTCTCACACTAACTGTAACCCTAACACTTACCCTAACCTAACACTAACCCTAACCCTAAAAGTAACACTAACACTAAAACTAAACTTAACCAAAACACTAATAGTAACTCTAACACTAACCCTAACACTAACAGTAACCCTAACACTAACCCTGTCCCTAATCCTAATAAGATCTCTCACCCAAAACCTAATACAAACCCTAACCGCAACAGTAACCCTAACTTTATACTAACCCTAACCCTAACACTAACCCTGTCCCTAACCCTTACAATAACACTCAACCTAACTCTTACCCTAACCTAACACTAAACCTAACCCTAACCCTAACACTAACACTAACACTAAACCTATCCAAAACACTAACCCTAAATCTAACTCTAACCCTAAATCTAAACCTAACACTAACTATAACCCTAACCCTAACCATAACAGGAACTCTCACCCTAACCCTTACAATAACCCTAACCCTAACACTAACCCTAACCCTAAACCTAAATCTAAACCTAAAACTAACCCTAACACTAGCCCTAAATGTAAACCTCACCTAACCCTAACCCTAACTCTAACCTATCACTAACCCTAACCCTAACTGTAACCCTAACCCTAATTCTAAACCTAACCGTAAACCTAATCCTAGCATTAACCCTAATCTAACCGTAACATGACCCCTAATCCTGACCCTAACCATACCCCTAACCGAACGCTAACCCTAACACTAAAACTAACCCTAACAGTAACCCTAGCCCTAAAACTAACCCTATCCTTAACATAACCATAAACCTAACCCTAACCTAACCCTAACACTAACCCTAACACTTACGCTAACCCTAAACATAACAATAACCCTAAACGTATCTCTAACCCTAACCCAAACAGTAATCCTAAACCTAACCGTTATTCTAACAGGAATCCTAACCCCTACCCTAACCGTAACACTTACCCTAACCATAACCCTAACTATAACCCAGTCCCTAACCTGAAAACAAACCCTAATCCAAATGATAAACCTAAACCAAATCAAACCCTAAGCCTAACCCTTACATAACCTTAACTCTACCCATAACACTAAACTTAACACTAACCCTAACCCCAACCCTAACCCCAACATTAACCCTATAACAAAACCTAACCATAACCCTAATACTAAACCTAATATTAACCCTCATCATAACCCTAATAACAACCCTAACACTAACCCTAATTTTACCCTTAACCCTAAAACCAACCCTACACTTACACTAACCCTAACTCTAAACCTAATCCAAACATAACCCTAACCATAACCCTAACACAAACCCTAACCATAATCCTAACCCTAACCCTAACTCAAACCATAATCCTAAACCTAAACCTATCCCTAAACCTCTACTTAACCCTAACCCTAACCCTTACCCTAAGACTAACACTAACTCTAACTCTAAACCTAACACTAACCTAACTCTAATTCAAAACCTAACCCTAACATTAACCCTAACCCTATCCCTATCCTTAACCTAACACTAACTCTAAAATTAACACTAATCCTAACACTATCCCTAACATGATCCCTAATCCTAACACTAACACTAACCCTAACCCTAATCCTAAATTTAACACTAACACTAACCCTTACATGAAACCTCACCCTAACCATAACACTATCCCTAAACCTAATCCTAACATTAACCCTAAATCTAAACCTAAATCTAACATTAACACTATCACTAACCCTAAACTTAAACCTAACACTTATCCTAACCCTAAGCCTAACCCTAACATTAACTCAAACCCTAACCCTACAATAAGGCCAAACCCTAAAAGGAACCCTAATCATAACACTAAACCTAACCCTAACCTTAACCCTAACCCTAATGGTACCCTAAACCTAACCCTAACCCTATCACTAACACTAACCTTAACACTAACACTAACATTTAACCTCACCATAAATGTAACCTTAACCCTAACACTTACTCTATACCTAACACTAACACTAAAACTACACCTAACTCTAAATCAAACCCAAAAAATAATCCTAACCCTAAACCTAACCCTAACTATAACAGTAACCCTAATCCTAACTGTAAATTTAAATGTAACCCTAATAAAAACCCTAACCCTAACTCTAACATGAACCCTGAACCAAAGCCTAACTCTAACTGTAACATGAACCCACACCCTAACACTAACCCTAACACAAACCCTTAACCTTACGCTAATCCTATCTCAAAACCTAACCAAATGATAACCATAACCCTAACCTAACCCTAACCCCTACCTAAACCTAATTCTAAACCTAACACTAACCCTAACACTAACACTAACCCTAACCTTATCCCTAACACTAACACTAACCCTAATGCCAACCCTAACCCTATAACTAACATTAACCCTAAGAATAAACCTAACCCTAACCAAAACCCCAAACCTAACCCTAATTCTAACTCTAATCTTAACCCTAACCCTAATGATAAACTTAACCCTAACACTAACACTAACCCTAAACTTATCCCTAACACTAACACTAACCCTAATGACAACCCTAACCCTATAATTAGCATTAACCCTAAAAATAAACCTATCACTAATCCTAACCCTAACCCTAACCCTAACCCTAATTCTAACTCTAATCTTAACCCTAACCCTAATGATAACCTTAACCCTAATCCTAACTCAAACTTAACCCTAACTGAACCTAGCCTAAAACCCTAAAGCCAATTGTAACCCTAACTCTAAACCTAACCCTAACTCTAACATTATCCCATACCCTAAGTAAAACCCTAAACCTAATTGTAACCCTAGACCTATCCCTAATCCTTAGGCTACCCCAAATCCTAACCCTCTTAATAGTTCTGACCCTAGCCCTAATTTTAGCTCTAATCCTTCCCCAAACTCTAATGCTAACCCTGACCCTTATTCTGACCCTAACACTAAACTTACGTCTAAATTTGACCCTAACCCTAAACCAAAATCTAACACTGGCACTACTGAAAAACCTTTTCCTGACCTGTCTCTAACACTAACCTTAACCCTAACACTAACCCTAACCCTCACCCTTACCCTAACCCTAACACTCACCTAATGCTAACCCTAAACCTAACACTAACCATAACCCTAAACCTAGCACTAATCCGAAACCTAACTATAACCCTAACCTAAACACTAATGCTAACCCTAACCTTAACCCTAACAATAAAACTAATTCAAACTGCAACCCTAAACATAAACCTAATCCTAACAGTAACCCTAACCCTATCCCTAAACTATCCCTAACCTTATCCATAATCCTAAACCTACCTCTAATCCTATCAATTACCCTATGCCATACCCTCAACCTAATGCTACCCTAGTCCTAACACTAATCCTTAGCCTATCCCAAACCCTAACTCTATTACTGGTCCTAATCCGAGGCCTCATTCTAGCTTTAGCCCTAACCCAAACCCTAACCCTTATTCTGACCCTAACACTAACCCTAGATCTAAACCTGACACTAACCCTAAACCAGACCCTAAATTTATCCCTACCAGTAAACCTATACATAAACCTAACAGTAACAACAGCACTAGACCAAACCTAATCCTAAATAGATTCATAAATCTAACCCAATCCCTAAACAAAAAACTTGAACTAGCCCTAAAAATAACCTTTAACCTAACACAAAGAGTAACCTTATCCCTAGACCCAACGCTATTCCTAATTCTGGCTCTAACCCTGACCCAAACACTGACGCTTACCCTAACACAATCCCTAGCTCAAAACCTTATCCTAACCCAAAACCTAACCCTAACACTAGACTTATCCATAACCCTAACCCTAAAAGTAGCCATAACTATAACCCGAGCTCTTACATTACCCTTAGCCCTAACGCTAGCCATAAACATCATATAACCTAGCCCTTATCCTAGCCCTAACCTAGCTCTAATTGTAATCCTAACCATAACCCTAGACTTAACCCTAACCCTAACCCTTGCCCTAGTCCTAAACCTAGCTCAAACTCTAACCCTTTCCCTAATCATAACACTAACCCTAACCCTAACCCTAGCCCTGACTCTAATCCTAACCCTTGCCCTAGACCTAACCCTAGCTCAAACCCTAATACTTACCCTAAACCTAACCCTGACACTAACCCTAGGCCTAACCCTAACCCTAGCCATAAACTTATCCTTAACCCTAGCCCTAAACTTAGATCTAATTCTACCCATTACCCTAAAGATAAGCCTAAATCAAAAGTTAACCCTAGGCCTAACGCTAACCCTATCACTAACAATAACCACATCCATTACTCTAAATCTAACCTGAATCCTAAACCTAACCCTATCCAATACCCTAACTCTAACTCTAATGCTACTGCTAATTCAATCCTTAACTCTAAACCTTAAACTAAACCAAACCCTATCCATACCCTGACCTTTATAATACACCTAGCTCTAAACCTGACCCTTACCCTAAACGTAATCCTTACACTAGACCTAGCCATAACCCAACCTTAAAACTATCCCTAACAAAAACCCTCGACCTGACATTAGCCCTCACCCTAATCCTAGCCCTAGCCCTAACACAAACCCTCAAACTAGCCCTAAATTTAGCCTTAATCATAACCCGAACCCTAACCTAGTCCTAACCCTAATTCTA
Organism: Marmota flaviventris; assembly: GCF_047511675.1. Lineage (NCBI taxonomy): Eukaryota > Metazoa > Chordata > Mammalia > Rodentia > Sciuridae > Marmota > Marmota flaviventris. The sequence continues at coordinate 373,392 of NW_027287690.1, read as the reverse complement.
ACTCTCACCCTATCCCTAAACCTAGCTATAACCCCATCCCTTTCCCTAAACCTCACTTATCCCTAACACTAACACTAACACTAACCCTAACCCTAGCCCTAACCCTAGCGTTAATCTTAGCCCTAATTTAGACCTAACCTCAAACCCACCCCTTACCCTAGCTCTAAGACTATCTGTAACTCTCGCCATAGCCTTATTTCTAGTTCTAACCCTATCTGTTATCATAACCGTAACACTAGCCCTAACTTGAGCCCTGACCATAGCCCTAGGCCTAAACCTAGATCTAACCATAACAATTAATATAAGATTAAACCTCACCTTACTACTAGCCCTGACACTATTGCTAATCCCAAAACTAGCCCTAACCCTAGCCCTAGCTATAAAACAAAACTGAGCCATAGCCCCAACCCTAACCCTAACCTAAACATAACCCTAGACCTGACATTAGCACTATCCCTAATTCTTACCCTAACACTAACACAAATCCTTACCCTACACCTAGCCTTAACCCTCGCCCTAATTCGAGTCCTATCCTGAATCCTAAAAGTAACACTGATCCTGATTCTGACCCTAACACTAACTCTATCTCTAATCATCCCAATAAACCTAAACCTAATATAAACACTAAACCTAGTCCTAATGCTAACCCTTATATTAGCCCTAATCATAACCATAGTCCTTACATTAGCCGTAGTCCTACACTAGCCCTAACCTAACCCAAAACCTAGACCTGATCCAGGCCCTAACCCTAGTTTTAATCATAGCCCTACCCCTATCTTTAGCCCTAACACTTACCCTAAAACTAACCTTGTCCTAACCCAAAATATAAACCGAACCATAACCCTATTCCTAACAATAACACTAGCCCTAAACCTAGATATAATTTTATGCATTACCCTAACCTAACTCTAAGCAAATTTAAACCCTAGGCCTAACCCTAACCATAGCCCTAACTTAACCATAAACCTAATCCTAACTGTAGCTCTAATCCTATCCATAACCTGAACCATATTTTAACCAAATTCTGTCCCTAGGCCTAACTCTTTCCCTATGCCTTACCCTAACCCTGTCCATTATACTAAATCTAACTTGAACCTGAAACCTAAACATATCCATTACCCTAACCCTAAGGCTAATATAAGCCCTAACCCTAAAACTTAACCTAACCCATACCCTAACCCTGACTCTGACACTAATAATACCCCTAGGAGTAAACCTGACCCTAACCCTCAATGTAACACTTACAATAGACCTGGCCATAAACCTAAACCTAAATCTATCCCTAACCATAACCCTAGAACTGACATTAGCCCTAGAACTAATCCTAGCCCGAAACCTAGCACAAACCCTCACGCTAATCCTATCCCTAACCTAGCCTTAATCCTAATCCTAACCTTAACCAGAACCCTAACCCTAATTTTATCCCATGCCCTAGCCCAAAATGTAGCTGCAGCATCATACCTTACCCTAACCATAAAACTAACCATAACCCTAGCCCTAACTCTAGGCCAAAACCTAAAACTAAATTTAGGGCTAATCCTAGCCCTAAATTAACCCTAATCCTAAACCTAATCCTATCCCTAGCCCTAAGAGTAACTCTAACTCTCACCCTAGACCTATCCTTAGTTTAAAACCTATCCCTTATCATAACCCAAATCCTAGCCCTATCCCTAGCCCCAATTCTAAATCTAAACATCACTGTAGCCCTAAACCTGGTTGTAAACCCTAATCTTAAACCCAAACCTCACCCTAACACTAGCTCTAAACCTAATGCTAAATTGGAAAACTAGTTCTAACCCTACCCTTGCCCTAAAACAAAACTGAGCCATAATCCTAACCCTAACCCTTAACCTAAACCAAACACTAACCTTACACCTATCCCTAAACTTAGCCCTAATTTGAGTCATAACCCTAACCATAGAAATAACCCTGACCCTGAGTCAGACCCTAACAATACCCCTAGCTCTAAACATTGCCCTAACACTAACCCTAGAACTAGCCCTAATCAGAAAACTAGTTCTTTCATTAGTTGTAGCCCTAATGCTAACACAAATCCTAGCCTAATCCGAGCCATGACTCTAACACTAACCCTAACTGTACGTCTAACCCTATCCCTTACCCTAAGACAAACCCTCTCCATAATGCTACTTTAGTCCTAACCTTAATCCTTAGCCTACCCCAAACCCTAATGCTATTACTAGTCCTAAACCTAGCCCTCATTCTAGCTTTATCCCTAATCCTAACCCTGACCCTTATTCTGATCCTAACACTAACCCTAGATCTAAACCTGACCCTAACCCTAAATCGAAACCTAACACTACCCTTACCAGTAAACCTATACTTAAACCTAACAGCAACACTAGCACTAGACCAAACCTAATCCTAAATATAGTCATATACCTAGCCTTAGCCCTTAAAAAAACCTAGCACTAGCCCTAACAATAACCCTTAACCTAACGTAAAGACTAAACCTATCACTAGACCAAATGCTAGTCCAAATGCTTATTGTGGCCCTAAGCATAAAACTAAACCTAATCCAACAATGAACTTACCCTAATAAAAACCCTAGCTCTAAACCTTATCCTAAAAAAAAAACCTAACCCTAACACTAGACTTAACCATAACTCTGACCTAACACTAGCCATAACAATATCCCTAGCTCTTACATTACCCATAGTCCTAAGGTTAGGCCTAAACATAACACAAAACCTAGCCCATATCCTAGCTCTAAACCTAACCCTAATCATAACCTTAACCATAACCTTAGACCTAACCCTTATGCTAACCCTTGCCCTAGCCCTAACCCTATCTCAAACTCTAATCCTCAGTCTAAACATAACCCTAACCCTAAACCTACCCCTACCCCTGACTCAAAACTTAACCCTTGCCCTAGCCCTAACCCTAGCTCAAATGCCTACACTTACCCTAAACCTAACCCTAACATTAACCTAGGCCTAACCCTAACCCTAACCTAATCCTAACCTTAACCCTAGCCCTAAACTTAGCTCTAAACCTATCCATTACCCTAAAGATAAGCTTAACCCAAATGCTATCCCTAGGCCTAATGATAACACTATCACTAACACTAACCCTATTCATTACTCTAAACCTAATCAGAACCATAAAACTAATTCTTTCCATTACCCTAACCCTAATCCTAACCCACTGCTAATTCAAGCATTAACCTAAATCTTAACCTAAACCAAACCCTATCCGGACCCTGACCCTAATAATACACCTAGCTCTAAACCTGACCCCTACCCTAAACCTAACCCTTATAATAGACATAGCTATAACCTAACACTAAAACTAATACTATCCATAAACCTAGACCTGACATTAACCCTAGTCCTAATCCTAGCCCTAGCCCTAAAACAAACCCTCAATTTAAACCCTAAACCTAGCCTTAATTCTAACCCATACCGTAACCTTATCCCTAACCCTATTTCTAACCCTTGATATAGCCCTAAAGCTAGCTATAACCCTATCCCTTCCCCTAAATCTAATCCTAACCATAACACTAACTTTAAACCTAACACTAACCCTAGCGCTAATCCTAGCCCTAATTTAGCCCTAACCCTAAACCTACCCCTAACCCTAGCCCAAAGACTAACTCAAACTCTTGTCCTAGCCCTATTTCTAGTTCTAAACCTATCCATTACCATAACCCTAACACTAGTCCTAACCTTAGCGCTAACCATAGCCATAGCCCTAAACCTAGATCTAACCATAACAATAAATCTAAGCCTAAACTTGAATCTACCACAAGCCCAACAATATCACTAATCATAAAACTAGCCCTAACCTTAGGCTTAGTTCAAATACAAAGCTGAACCATGGCCCTATACCTAATCCTAGCCTAACCTTAACCGTAGAACTGACATTAGCCCTATGCCTATCTCTAATCCTACTTCTAAGCCTAGAATTAATCCTAACCCTAATTTTAACCCTAGCCCTAACCCTAAATTTATCCCTTATACTAGCACCAAACATAGCTGTAACATACAGTAACCCTAATACTAACCCTAACCCTAGCCCTAAATCTAGGCTTAAATATAACACTAAAAATACCCCAAACCATAACTCTTTTACTAGTCCTAATCCTAGCCCTCATTCTAGCTCTAACCCTAACTCTAACCATGTTCCTTATTCTGAACCTAACACTAACCCTAGGTCTAAACCTCACACTAACCCTAAAGCAAACCCTAACCCTACCCGTACCGGTAGACCTATACCTAAACCTAACAGTAACACTGGCACTAGACCAAACCTAATCCTAAATAGAGTCAAAAATCTAGCCTTAACCCTAAATAAAAACCTAGCACTAGCCCTAACAATAACCGTTAACCTAATGTAAAGACTAACTCTATCCCTAGTCCCACCCAACTCTAGCCATAAATCTGACCCTCACCCTAAACCTAATGCTAACCCGACAATGACAGTTACCCTAAAACAAACCCTAGCTCTAAATCTTATCCTAACCAAAAACCTAACTAGAACACTGGACTTATCCACAACCCTAACCCTAAAACTAGTCATAACCATATCCTTAGCTCTTACATTACCCATAGCCCTAAAGATAGCCATAAACCACACAAAAAATATTTCCCTGATCCTAGCCATAAACCTAATGTAAAGATTAACTCTATTGTACCCCTAACCATAAGTCTAGACCTAACCCTAAGCCTAATCCTCGCCTTAACCCTAATTCTAACTCAAACTCTAATCTAAACATAACCCTAACGCTAATCCTAACATTAGCCCTCACTCTAACCCTAACCCTCACGCTAGACCTGATCCTAGCTCAAACGCTAACACTTACCACAGAACTAACCCTGACACTAACCCTAGGCCTATCCCTAACCCCATTACTAATTCTAACCTTAACTAGCCCTAATCTTACCTCTAACCCTACCAATTACCCTAAAGATAAGCCTAACCCAAATGCTAACCATAGGCCTAACGCTAACACTATTGCTAACACTAACCCTATCCGTTACTCTAAACCTAACCTGAACCCTAAACCTAACCCTACCAATTACCCTAATCCAGACATTAACCCTACCCTTAATGCTAATTCAAGCCTTAACCCTAAATCTTAACCTAAACCAAACCCTACTCGAACACTGACCCTAATAATACACCTAGTTTTAAACCTGACCCTTAACCTAAACTTAACCCTTATACTAGACCTAGCCATAACCTAACCCTAAAACTAACCATAACCATAAACCCAGACCTGACATTAGCACCAGTCCTAATCCTAGCCCTAACCCTAACACAAACACTAGTCCTCATTTTAGGCCTATACCTAGCCTTAATCCTAACCCAAACCCTAACTCTAGGCCTATATCTAATTTTAACCCTCACCCTAGACCTGAACTTAGGTATAACCCCATCATTTCCCCCTAACCCTATCTTTAAACCTAACCCTAACACTATCCATATCTCTAGCCCTAACCATAGGCATAACCCTAACACTAACCCTAGCACTAATCCTAGCCCTAATTTAGCCCTAATCATAATTCTACCCCTAACCTTGGCCTAAGACTAACTCTAAATCTCCCCCAGCCCTATTTCTAGTTCTAACCCTATCCATTAAATAAACCTAACACAAGCCCTAAACTTAGCCCTAACCCTAGCCCTAGATCCTACTCTAGATTTAACCATAACTCTACCTTTGATTCTAACCCTAAGCCTAATCCTCAGCTTACCACTAGACCTAACACGATCACTAATTTTAAAACCAGCCGTATACTTAGACTTATCCCTTAAACAAAACCGAGACATTGTCCTAACCATAAATGTTAACCTAAACCAAAACCTAACCCTAAAACTAGCCATATCCTTCTAGCTCTAATTCATGTCCTAGTCTGAAAATTAATCCTGACCTTGACTTATATTCTAACACTAACGTTAGTTCTAAATGTCACACTAATCCTAAAGATAGTGCTAACACTAGATCTAGACCAAATACTACCTGTAATCATAACCTTAGATTTATATTAGCCATAGCCCTAACGCTAGACCTAAAGCTAACAGAAAAACTAGACCTAATCTGAGCCCTAAACCAAGAAGTAAACCTAAACCTAAACCTAAACCTAGCCTTAGCCCTAACCCTAACCCTAAACCTAGCCCTATCCCTAGCTCTAACTCTATCACTTACACTAAGCCAAACTCTATATATAATGCTAAACTTAGTCCTAATCCATAGCCTAATCCAAACCCTAATCCTATTACTAGTCCTAACTCTAGCCCTCATTCTAGCTCTAACCCTAACTCAAATCAATACCCTAACACAAACCCTCAGACTAAATCTCACCCTCACCCTAAACCAAAAGCTAAAACTAGCCCTACCAGTAAACTTATACCTAAACCTAACCCTAATACTAGCCCTAGACTTAAACATAATCCTAAATATAGCCATAACTCTAGACCTAGACCTAAAAAAAAAAAAAAAACAAAACCCTGAGCCCTAGCCCTAACATAATCCTTAACCTAAAGCAAACACTAACCCTATCCCTAGACCTAACTTTAGTCCTAATTCTGCCTTTCACTTTTAAAATAACTCAAACCTGAACACTGACCCTAACACTAACACTAAACCTAGCCCTAAACCTGAACCTAACTGAAAACCTTAACCTAATACTAGACATAGCCATAACTCTAACACTAAAACCAGCTCTAACCAGAACCCTAGATCTTTCATTACACATAGCCTTAACCCTGGGCCTAAACCTAACACAAAACCTAGCTGTAATCTGAGGCCTAAACCTACCCTAAGCATAACCATGGTCCTAAATGTAGCCCTAACCCTAACCCTCACCTTACACATAACCCTAGCTCAAAGCCTAAAATTTAGCCTAAACATAACCCTAGCCCTCTTCCTAAACAAAAACCTAACCTTAGCCCTAATCTTAACCTTAAACCTAGTACTAACACTAGTTCTAACTCTAACATTACCCTAACCCTAACCCTAATAATAACCCTAGCCCTAAACCTAACCCTATCCCTAACCCTAATCATAAACCTAACCCTAAAACTAAACCTTGCCATAAACTTAACCCTAAACCTTACCATAAATCAAAACTAAACCTATCCCTAAACCTATATTTAGCCATAACCTAAATTGAACCCTAAACCTAATCTTACATCTAATCCAATACATTACTCTAAAACTAACCCTAACCCGAATGAAGACCCTAGAACTAAACCCAACCCTAACCATAACAATAACCTTAACCCTAACCCAGACCTAACACTAAATCTAACATTTCTGCTAGCCCTAACCATAGCTTAAACCCTAACCCTTACCCTAACCCTAACCCTAACACAATCCCTAACCATAACGCTAAATCTAGCCCTAACCCTAACACTAAACCTAGCCCATATCCTAGCACTAATTTATCCCTATTCCTAACCCTAACCCAAACCCTAGAATTAAGACTAATTATAATTCTCAGATAAGAACTATCCCTACGTCTAAACCTATGCCTTACCGTAACCCTAACCCAAGCTCTAATCCTAGTTGTAACCCTTGCACTATCCTTAGCCCTAACACTAACTCTAGATTGAAACCTATCTCTAAAAATAACCCTAACCCTAACCCTAACCCTAACCCTGAAACTAGTTCTAACCCTAATGCTAATTCTAAACTAGCCCTAAGCCTAGCCCAAGCCCTAAAACAAAAGTGAGCCATACCCCTAACACTAACCATTACCCTAGACCAAACCCTAACACTACACCAGCCCTAATCCTAGCCCTAATTTGACACCTAACCCTAACTATAAACATAAACATGACTCTGACTCATATCCAAACACTAAACCTAGCTCTAAACATCACCTTAACCTTAAACCTAACACTAACACTAGACCTAGACCTAAACCTAAACCTAAAACTAATTCTAATCGTAACCATAGTTCTTACAATAGCTGTAACCATAACAAGAGCCCTAACCCTAATACAAAATTAGCCCTAATCCAAGGCTTAACACGAGCTTTAACCCTAAACCTAACCCTAACCATAGTCCTAACCTTAGCTTTAACTCTATATCTTACCCTAAGCCAAACCTCACCCTAATGATAACTGTATTCTTAGCACTAATCCATAGCATAACCAAAACCTAACTCTATACCTAGTCCTAACCATAACCTTCATTCTAAATCTAACCATAACCCAAACCCTAAACTTATCCCTGACCATTATTCTGACCCTAACACTAATCTTAGGTCTAAATCTAAACCTAACACTAAACCAAACCCTAACACTAGCCCTACTGGTAACGTTATATCTAAACCTAACCCTAACACTAGCCCTAGACCTAAACCTAAACCTAATCCTAAATCTAGCCATAACTATAGCTTTAGTCCTAAAGTCAAACAAGACCTAGCCTTAACAATAACCCTTAACTTAAACCAAACTCTAACCCTACCTCTAGACCTAACCCTGGTCCTAATTCTGGCTTTAACCCTAACCATTACCCTATGCACTGTCAGTGACACTAACACTAACCATAGCTCTAAACTTCACTTTAACACTAAAACTAACCCTAAAACTACACCTAGCCCTATCATTATCCATAAAACTAGTCTTAATCATTAAACTAGATCTTACATTAGCCATTGCCCTAATCTATCACAAAACCTAGACCTAAGCCAAGCCCTACCTTAGCTTTAACCCTAAAGATAACCCTATCAATAACCCTGGTCCTAACCATAACCCTAAGCCTAACCCTAGACCAAATCCTAACCATAAACCTGGCCCTAACCCTAGCTCTAACCCTATTTATTACCCTAAGATAACTATAATCTTTATGCTAACCCTAGGCGGAACCCTAATCATAGCACTAGCCTTAAGCCTCTCCATTAACCTATACCTAACTTGAACCCTAAACCTAACTGTGTCATAACCCAATCCCTAAACATAAGACTAATTTGAGCCCTAAACATAAACCTTAACCTAACCCAAACCCTAACCTTGACTCACTCTAACAATACCATAGCTCTAAACCTGACCCTAACAAGAAACCTAACATTTACAATAGACATAGCCATAAACCTAATGCTGAAACTATCCATAACCATACCCTAGACCTGGAATTAGCCCTAGCTCTAATCCTAGCCCTAACCCTAATACAAAACTTAGCCCAGATCCTAGCCATGAACCTCGCCTTAATCATAAACCTAACCCTAATGTTAACAATAACCTTAATCCTAATTCTCACCCTAGTCCTAAAATTAGCTACATTCCCATCCCTTACCCTAATCCTAACCCTAACCCTAAACCTAACACTAACCCTAGCCCTAATCCAAGCCCTTATTTAGCCCTATCCCTAACCCTAACCCTGACCCTAAGACTCTAACTCTCTCTAACTCTAATTCTCACACTAGCCCTATACCTAGTTCTAACCCTATTCCTTAGCATCATCATACACCTAGCCCTAAACGTAGGACTACCCTAGCCCTATATTTAGCCCTATCTGAAAACCTAGATCTAAACCTAACTCTAAATTTAACCATAACCCTAAGACTAAATCTAACCATAACCCTACTCTTATCCCTAATCCTTAACCTAAGCCTAAATCTCACACTTACCCTAACCCTAACCCTAAGACTAATCTTAAAACTAGACCTAACTGTACCACTAGCCCTAAAACAAAATGGAGTCATAGCTCTAACCTTAACACTTAACCTAAACCAAACCCTAACCCTACACCTTGCCCTAACCCTATCCCTAATTATAGTCTAATCCTAACCCCAAACTAACCCTGACCCTGAATCTGACCTGAACACTAACCCTGGCTCTAAACATCATCATCACTGTAAATCTAAACTTAACATTGGACCTAGACCTAACTCTAACCCTATAACTAGCTATAATCATAAACCTACATCATACATTAGTGGTAGCCTTAACCCTAGCCCTAAACTAACCCAAAACCTAGCCTTAATCTGAGTCCAAAACCTAGCTTTAACCCTATACTTAAACCTAACACTAACCCAAACACTAACCCTAGCCCTAAAATTAGGGCTAACCCTATCCATTACCTTAATGATAACCCTAATCCTTCTAATAACTCTAGGCCTAAACCTAACACTATACATTACACTAAACCAAAACTAAACCCTAAACCGAATCCTGTAATTGCCCTAACTCTAAATCTAACACTAATTTGAGCCCTGCACCCTTAACCCAAACCCTAATCCTGACCCTGATTCTAAAAATAACCCTAGATCTAACCTGACGCTAACCAAAATCCTAACCCTTACACTGGACCAAGCCATAAATCTAACACTAAATATATCCCTAACTGTAACCCTAGGCCAGATATTAGCCATAAACCTAATACTATCCCTAACCCTAAAACAAATCCTAGTCCTCATCGTAGTCCTAAACATAGCCTTAGTCATAACCATAACCCTAAACCTAGTTCTAACCCTAATACTAGCCTTCGCCCTTGCCCTAAACCTAGTTATAACCACATCCTTACCCTAAACTGAACCCTAACTCTAATCCTAACCCTAATGGTAACCCTTGCCTTATACTTATCCCTAACACTAGCCCTAGATCAAAACCTAATTCTAACTCTAACCCTAACTTGATGTCTAAGCCTATTCCTAAAACTAACCCTAACTCTAGCCCTAACATAACCCTAGCCGTAATTTAGCCCTATCAATAAACCTAACCCTAACCCTAGCCCTAAGACTATCTCTAACACTAGCCTTATCACTCGTTCTATTCTTGTCCCTTATTGTAACCCTAAACATAGCCCTTAACCTAGTGCTAACCATTGCCCTATCCTTATCCTTAGCACTAACCTTAGGCAAAACATAACTCTGAATCTAGCCCTAAACCAAAGCCTAAGCCTAACCCTAACACCAGCCCAAACCATAACACTAATCCTAATATTAGCTCTAACCCTAGCCCTAGCCCTAAAACAAAACCAAGCCAGAGCTCTAACCCTAACCATTAACCTAAAACAAACCTTAACCTTACAACTAGACCTAACTCTAGCTCTAATTCTAGTTGAAAGCCAAACTCTAAAACTAACCCTGAACCTAACACTGACCCTATACTTGTAGCTCTAAACATCACCCTAACCCTAAATTAACCCTAAAACTAAACCTAGAACTAAAACTCTAAAACTATCGCTAAATGTAAACCTAGTACTTACATTAGATGAAACCCTAAGCCTTGCCCTAACATAACCCCAAACCTAGCCCTAACCCTAACTTTAAACCTAACCTAACCCTAATACTATCCCTAATTGTAACCATAACTTTAGCTTTACACTGATCTCTAATTCTCTCCATTAATATAACCATAACCCTAACCATAATGACAACCTTAGGCATAAACCTAACCCTATCCCGAATCCTAACTATTTCATTACCCTAAAGCTAACATGAATCCTAAATCTAACCCTATCATTTCCCTAAAACTAATCCTAAAATTTATTCAAGCAAAAACTTGAAACCTCAACCTATCCCAAACCCTAACCCAGATCTAAACCCCTAGCTCTAAACTTGACTGTATCCCAACACCTAACCCTTAGCCTAGACATAGACATAAATCTAATCCTAAAACTAACTTTCACCATAATTCTGGACCTAAAATTAGCCCTAGCCCTAATCCTAGCCCTAACTATAAAAACACACCTAGCCCTCATCCTAGCCCTAAAACTAGCCTTAACCATAAACCTAACTCTAGCCTTAAACCTAACCCTAATTCTAACCCACACCCTACCTCTATATTTACCTATAATGTCATCTCTTACCTTAAATTTAAACCTAACCTTAACCCTAACCCTAGGCTAAAACACAAAACTTAGCCCTAATCCTAGCCCTAATTTAGCTCTATCTAAACCTATCCTAACCCTAGCCCTAAGACTAACTATAACTCTTGCCCTATCCCTCTCCCTATCCCTAGTTCTATCCCTATCTGCTACTGAAAACCTAACACTAGCCCTAACACTTGCCCTCAAGTTAGTCCCAGCCCTAACCCTAACTCTAAATCTAACCTTAAACCTAAACCTAAGCCTAACACTAACAATAGCCCTAACCCTAATGATAATCATAAAATTAGCCCTAACTCTAATCCTAGCAGTAAACCAAAACTGAACAATAGCCCTAACCCTAAACCTTAACTTAAACCAGACACTAACACTTCACCTAGACCTAAACCTAGCCCTAATTCGAGTCCTACGCCTCACCTTAAAATCAATCCTGACCCCAACTCATATCCTAACAGTCACCGTAGTTCTAAACACTGCCCTAAACTCAAACCAAACACTAACATTAACAATAGCCCTAATTTGACTCTTAACGCTAACCCTAAAACTAACCCTGACCCTGCCTCCTATCCTAACAAGAACCATAGCTGTAAATATCACCCTAACCTTAAACCTAATCCTAGCATTAAAACTACCCCTAACCCTAACCCTAAAACTAACTCTAATGGTAACCCTAGTTTTTACATTAGCCGTTACCCTAATCCTAGCCCTAACCCTAACAAAAAACTAGCCCTAAACTGAACCCTAAACCTAGTTTTAACTCTAACTCTAACCCTAACCATAGCCCTAACTTTAGATCTAAATCAATCCCTTACCCTAAGGAAACCCTAAACTTAAGAGTAACCGTAGACCTATCCATAGTCCTCAGACTAACCCAAACCCTAACCCTATTAATAGTCCTAACCCTAGGCTTCATTTTAGCTCTAACACTATCCCAAACCATAACCCTTACCCTGACCCTTATTCTGACCCTAACATTAAACCTAGGTCTAACCCTAACCCCAACCCTAACCCCAAATTTACCATAATCCTATCCCAAACCTAACTCTGAACCTAACTCTCAGCATAGACCTGACCATAGCTCAGAACCTAACCCTTACGCTAAACATAACCCTTATCCTAATCCTAGTTCTAACCCACACCTTAACCCTAACACAAGACATAATCCTAACCATAACCCTAGCCCTAACCTTAACTCTAACTGTATCCATTACCCTAAAAATAATCCTTACCATAATGCTAACCCTAGGCTTAACCCTAACCCTATCGCTTTCCCCAAACCTACCAATTACCCTAAAGCTACTCTGAACCCTAAATCTAACCCAATAATTATGATAATAACCCTAACCCTAATGCTAATTCGAGCCCTAACCCAAACTCAAACCTAAACCAAACCCTAAAACTGACCGTGACCCTAATAATTCCCCTAGCTATAAACCTGACTCTTACCCTACCTAACCCTTACACTAGACCTAGCCATAAGCCTAACCCTAAAACTATTCCTAACCTTAACCCTAGACCTGAAATTAACCCTAATCTTAATCCTAGCCCTAACCCTAACACAAACCCTAGTCCTTATCTATCCCTGAACATAGCCTTAATTTTATCCCTAACCCACACCCTAGGCCTAACCCTAACACTAACCCTAGACCTAATCCTAGCCCTAATTTAGCCCTATCCCTAACCCTAACCCTAACTCTAGCCCAAAGACTAACTCTAACTCTCACCTTAACCCTAACCCTAGTTCTAATTCTCTCCCTTACTAGAACCCTAATCCTAGCCTAACCCTTGGTGTAGCCCTAGCCCTATTCATAGCCCTGGTCATAACCCTAGATCTAACTCTAACTCTAAATCTAACCTGAATCCTACGCCTAAACCTAAATCTAACTATAGCCCTAACACTAAAGCTAATCCTAAAACTAGCTCTAACCCTAGCTCTACCCCTAAAACAAACCGAGTCATAGCCATAACTCTAACCCTTAACCTAAACCAAACCCTAACCCGACACTTAGCCCTAAACATATCCCTAATTCTAGTCCTAACCCTAACCCGAAAACTAACCCTGACCCTGACTCTGACCCTAAAACTAACCCTAGCTCTAAACATCATCATCACTGTAAACCTCAACTTAACACTAGACCTAGCCCTAACCCTAACCCTATAACTAGCGATAATCATAACCCTACTTCGTACATTACCCATAGCCTTAACCCTAGCCCTAACCTAACCCAAAACCTAGCCTTAATCCGAGTCCTAAACATAGCTTTAACCCTAAACTTAAACCTAAGCCTAATCCAAAATTAGCCCTAATCCTATACATAACCCTAGCCCTAACTTTATGTCTAAACCTATCCATTACCCTAACAATAACACTAACCTTAAGGTAACCCTAGGCCTAACCCTAACCCTATCCATTACACTAAAAGAAACCTAAACCCTAAAACTAACCCTGTCATTACCCTAAACCGAAATGCTAACATAACCCAAACCCTAACTCTGATCTTGACACTAAATATAACCCTAGATATAAAACTGAATCTTACCTTAAACCTAATCCTTACACTGGACCAAGCCATAAACCTAACACTAAATCTAGCCCTAACTATAACCCTAAACATGACATTAGCCCTAGCCCTAATACTATCCCTAATGCTAACACAAACCCTAAACCTTATCCTAGCCATAAACTTAGCCTTAATCATAACCCTAACCCTAACTCTAGCCCTAACCATAATACTAACCCTTGCCCTAGCCCTAAACCTAGCCAAAACCACATCTCTTATCCTAAACGTAATCCTTGCTGTAACCCTAACCCTTGTTGTCACAATTGCCCTATCCTTAGCCTTAGCTTTAATACTAGATCGAAAACTAACTTTAAATCTAACCCTAACTTGATGCCTAAGCCTAAAACTAGCCCTAACCCTGATGCTAATTCTAAAACTACCTCTAACCCTAGCCCTAACTCTAACCCTAGCAGTAATTTAGCCCTATACCTAACCCTAACCCTAACCCTAGCCCTAATAATAACTCTAACTCTCACACTGGCCCTATCACTCGTTCTAATCCTCTCCCTTTCCATAAACCTAACCCTAGACCAAATCCTAGTCCTGACCCTTGCCCTGTTCTTACCCCTAGCACTAACCTTAGATAAAAACCTAACTCTTAATTTAACCCTAAACCGAAGCCTAAGCCTAATTCTAAGACTAGCCCTAACCCTGACACTAGTCCTAAAATTTGCCCTAACCCTAACCCTAGCCCTAAAACTAAACCAAGCCAAAGCTCTAACCCTAACCCTTAACCTAAACCAAGCCCTAATCTGACACCTATCCCTAACCCTGCCTTAATTCGAGTTTTAAGCCAAACCCTAAAACTAACCCTGACCCTTACTCTGACCATAACACTCACCCGAGGTCTAAACATCACCCTAATCCTAAACATAAACCTAACATTAAACCTAGCCCTAAAACACTAAAGTCAGCTGTAATCATAACCATAGTATTTACATTAGCCATAACCCTAACCCTAGCACTAACTTAACCCAAAACCTAGCCCTAATCATAACCATGACCCTAGCCCTGAACTGATTTCTACCTCTATCCATTACCATAACCATAACCCTAAACCTAATGCTAATTTGAACCCTAACTTTAAACCTTAACCTACCCCAAACCCTAACCCAGAACTTGACCCTAATAATACTCCTAGCTCTAAACCTGACACTAACCCTAAACCTAACCCTTACACTAGTCGTACCCATAATCCTAACCCTAAAACTATCTTTAACCATAATTCTGGACCTAAAATTAGCCTTAGCACTAATCCTAGCCCTAAACATGAAAAAAAAAAAAAAAACTCTAGCCCTCATCCTAGCTCTAAACCTAGCCTTTATCATAACCCTAACCCTAACCACAGTCCTAATCCTAATTATAACCCTCACCCTACCTCTAAACATAACTATAAAGCCATTTCTTACCCCAAACTTTGCCCTAACTCTAAACTCTAACTCTAAACCCTAACCCTAACCCTAACTCTAACCCTACGCTTAAACTAAACACTAAACCTAGCCCTAATCCTAGCCCTAATTGAGCCCTATCTCTAACCCTAACCCTAACTCTAGCCCTAAGACTAACTCTCGCCCTAGCCCTATCGCTAATTCTAACCCTATCCCTTACCATAACCCTAAACCTAGCCATAATGCTTGCCCTATCCTTAGTTATATCCCTAGCCCTAGATCTAACCCTATTTCCAAATTTAACACTCACCCAATCACTAAGCATAAGCCTAACACTTACACTAGCACTAATCCTAACCCTAGGACTAAAACAAAACCAAGTATTAGCCCTAACCCTAAACCATAACTTAATCCAAACCCTAACACTACAACTAGACCTAACCCTAGCCCTAATTCGAGTCCTAACTCTAACCTTAAACTCAACCCTGACCTTGACTCATATCCTAACACTCACCCTAGCTCTAAATACTGCCCTCACCTTAAACTGAACCCTAACAGTAACCCTAGCCCTAATTCAAGTCCTAACTCTAACCCTAACACTACACCTGACCCTGACTCCTATCCTAACATGAAACCTAGCTATAAATATCACCCTAACCTTAAACCTAAACCTAACACTAAACCTAACCCATACCCTGACACTAAAAATAACCCTAATGGTAACCCTAGTTCTTACATTAACCATTGCCCTAATCCTAGCCCTAACCCTAACACAGAACGTAACTCTAACCCTTGCCATAAACCTAGGCCTAACCCAAAGCCTAGTGCTAATCCTAGCCTTTATTTAATCATATCCTAACCCTAAACCTAGCCATAAGACTAACTCTAACTCTTGCCCTAGCCGTAGTCTTAGTTCTATCCTTAGCCTTAATCCCAAACCTAGATCTAAGCCTAAGTCTAAATCTAAACCTAACTTTAAATTTAACTGTAACAATAATTGTAAACCAAACCCTAACACTACCCCTAACCATAACACTAATCCTAAAACTGGCCCTATCCCTAGTCCTAGCCATAAACCAAAACCAAGCCATAGACCTAAACCTAACCCTTCATCTAAATCAAACACTAACCCTACAACTAGACCTAATACTAAGTCTAAAACTAACCCTAACCCTGACACTGACCGTAACACTATTCCTAGCTCTAAAAATCACCCTAACATTAAATTAACCCTAACACTATATCTAGCCTTAACCTAACCCTAAAACTAGCCTTAATCAAAACCCTATTTCATACATTAGTCATTGTCTAACTGTAGCCCTAATGCTAACACAAATGCTACCCCTAATCCGAGCCCTAACCCTAAGTTTAACCCTATTACTTACACTAAGCCAAACCCTAACTCAAAGGTTAGTTCTAATCCTAATCCTTAGCCTAACTTAAACTCTAACCATAATACTAGTCTTAACCCTAGCACTCATTCTACCTCTAAACCTAACCATGACCATCATCTGACACTAAGAGTAACCCTAGGTTTAAACCTGACCCTAAATCTAAACCAAATCCTAACACTGGCACTACTGGAACCCTTTACCTATACCTAAGCTTAACACTAGACCTAGACCCAAAGCTAATCCTAAATATAGCTATAACTCTAGCCCTAGACCTAAACAAAAACCTAGCACTAGCCCTACAATAACTCTTACCATAAACCAAACACTTAGGCTACTCCTAGACCTAAACCTAGTGCTAATTCTGGCTCTAACCCTAACCCTAACCCTATCCCAAAAACTGACCCTGATTCTAACACTGAACCTAGATTTAAATCTGACACTAACCCAAAACCTAGACTTAACACTAGACCTAGCCATAACCCTAACCCTAAAACTAGCTCTAAACATAACCCTAGTTCTTACATTAAGCATTGCCCTAAACCTAACACAAAACCTAGCCCTAATACTAGGCCTAAACTTAGCTCTAAGAATAACGCTCAGCCTAACCCTAGCCCTAAACTTAGCCCTAACCTAAGCCTCGCCTTAGACCTAACCCTAGCTCAAAGCCTAACCTTTACACTAAACATAACAAATCAAAACCACCCTAAGATATGATCTCACTCCAGTAAGATTGGCAGCCATTATGAAGTTAAACAACAATAAGTGCTGGCGAGGACGTGGGGAAAATGGTACACTTGTACATTGCTGGTGGGACTGCAAATTGGTGTGGCCAATTTGGAAAGCAGTATGGAGATTCCTGGGAAAGCTGGGAATGGAACCACCATTTGACTCAGCTATCGCCCTTCTCGTACTATTCCCTGAGGACCTTAAAAGAGCACACTATAGGGATACTGCCACATCAATGATCATAGCAGCACAATTCACAATAGCTAGACTGTGGAACCAACCTAGATGCCCTTCAATAGATGAATGGATAAAAAAAATGTGGCATTTATACACAATGGAGTATTACGCAGCACTAAAAAATGACAAAATCATAGAATTTGCAGGGAAATTGATGACATTAGAGCAGATTATGCTAAGTGAAGCTAGCCAATCCCTAAAAAACAAATGCCAAATGTCTTCTTTGATATAAGGAGAGCAACTAAGAACAGAGCAGGGAGGAAGAGCATGAGGAAAAGATTAACATTAAACAGAGACGAGTGGTGGGAGGGAAAGGGAGAGAGAAGGGAAATTGTATGGAAATGGAAGGAGACCCTCATTGTTACACAAAATTACATATAAGAGGTTGTGAGGGAAAAGGGGAGGGGGAACAAGGGAGAGAATTAAACAACAGCAGATGGGGTAGAGAGGGAAGATGAGAGGGGAGGGGAGGGGGGATAGCAGGGGATAGGAAAGGTAGCAGAATACAACAGTCACTAATATGGCATTATGTAAAAATGTGGGGCTGGGGATGTGGCTCAAGTGGTAGCGCGCTCGCCTGGCATGCGTGCAGCGCTGGGTTCAATCCTTAGCACCACATACAAATAAAGATGTTGTGTCTGCCGAAAACTAAACAATAAATATCAAAAAAATTCTCTCTCTCTCTCTCTCTCTCTCTCTCTCTCTCTCTCTCTCTCTCTCTTTAAAAAAAATGTGGATGTGTAACCGATGTGATTCTGCAATTTGTATTTGGGGTAAAAATGGGAGTTCATAACCCACTTGAATCAAATGTATGATAGATGATATGTCATGAACTTTGTAATGTTTTGAACAACCAATAAAAAAATAAAAAAAAAATGTAAACCAGAACTAAACCTAAACCTAACCCTCACCCTAGCCCTAACCCTAGCTCAAATACTAACCCTTACCCTAACCTAATCATAACCCTAGCCCTAAACCTAACACTTACCCTAACCCTAAAACTTATCCTAAATTACACCCTAGCCCTATCCTTAAACATAGCCATAAAACTAGACGTAACCCAAACCATAAACTAGCCTTAACCCTAGCTCTAAACCTATCCATTACACTAAACATAACCTAACCCTAATGCTAACCCTAATCTGATTGCTAAACCTAACCCATCAATTACCCTAAACCTTAACTGAAACCTAAACTAAACCCCATTCATTACGCTAACCATAAACTTAACCCTAATGCTAATTTGAGCCTTAACCCTAAACCTTTAGCTAAACCAAATGCTAACCATGACCATGACCCTGACCCTTGACCATAATAATAACCCTATCCCTAAAGTTGACCTTTAACTTAAACCTAACTCTTACACTAGACCTAGCCATAACCTAACCCTAAAACGATCCTTATCATTAACACTAGACCTGATATTAGCCCTAGACCTGGTCCTAGCCATATCCCTAACAGAAACCCTAGACCTTAACCTAGCCCTAAACCTAGCCTTAATCCTAAACTGAACCATAACCCTAGGCCTAATCTTAATTCTAACCCTCACCCTAGCCCTAAACTAGCTATCACCCCACCCATTCCCCTAAATTTAACCTTAACATCAATGCTAATTCTAACTCTAGCCCAAACCCTTGGTCTAACCGCAACACTATCCCTAGCCTTAATACTAACATTGGCCCTGACCCTAACATAATCCTAGCTCCAAAGCTCACCCTAACCCAAAACCTAATCCTAACACTACACCTAGCCATAACCCTAATCCTAAACTAGCCCTAATCATAACCCTAGGTCTTACATTACCCATGACCTTTACCCTAGGCCTAAAATAAAACAAAATCTACCCTAATCCTAGGTCTAAACATAGCCCTATGCGTAACCCTAAATCTAAACCTAGCCCTAACCCTAACCCTAACTAAGCCTTGCTTTAGACCTAACCCTAGCTCAAAGCCTAAACTTTACCCTTAACATAAGTCAAGTACTATTCCAAATCCTAACCTAACACTAGCCCTAATCCTAACCTTAACCATAGCCCTAACCATAGCTCTAACTATATCCACTACCCTAACCCTAGCCCTAATCCTAACCATAACCCTAGCCCTAACCCTAGCTCTAATTCTGTCCATTACCCTAACCATAATCCTAGCCCTAATATTAACCCTAGGCTTAACACTAAGCCTATTGCAATCCTTAAACCTATCCATTGCCCTAAAACAAATCTGAACTCTAATCCTAAGCCTATTAATTACCCTAACCCTAACACTAATTTGCCCTAACACTCAACCTAGTCCTAACCCTAAATCTAAAACTAGTTCTAATCATAACTCTAGATCCTACACTAGCCATAATCTTAAAACTAATGCTAGCCAAAACCTAGCCCAAATCTGATACTTTACCCTAGCTTTCACCCTAACCCTAACCCTAACACTAGCCCTAACCCTAGCCCGAACTCTAGCTCTAACCTAGATCTAACCTTATCCTTTTCCCTAGCCAAATCCCAACCCTAATGCTAACGCTAGTCCTAAAACTAATCCTTAGTCTAACCCAAAACCTAACCCTATTACTTGTCCTAACCCTAGCCCTCATTCTTGTTATAACAATAACCCAAAACCTAACCCTAACCCTAACCCTGACCCTTATGCTGACCCTGAACCTAAACCAAACCCTAACACTAGCCCTACCCATAATCCTATATCTAAACCTAACCCTAACACTAGCCCTAGATTAAACCTAATTATAAATCTAGACATATCTTTAACCAAGACCTAAACTAAAACCTAGCCTTAGCTCTAATGATAACCCTTAAACTAAGCCAAACACTAACATTACCTCTAGACCTAACCAATCCTAATTCTGGCTCTAGCCCTAACCTTAACCCTAATCCAAACACAGACCCTGACATTAACACTAACCCTAGCTATAAAACTGACCCTAACTGAAACCTAAACCTAAGATTAGACCTAGCCATAACTGTAAACATAACCCTTACATTACCATAGCACTAAAACTAGCTCTAAACCTAACACAAAACCTAGCCCTAATCCTAGGCCTAAATCTAGCCCAAAGTGTAACCCTAACCCTAACCTAAACTTATCCCTTATCCTAAGCCTAATCCTCACGCTAACCCTAACACTCACCTTAGACCTAACCCTAGATAAAACCCAAAACCGAACCCTAAACATAAACCTAGCCCTATCCCTAAACCTAATCCTAATACCAGCCCTAATCATAATGTTAACACTAGCCCTAACACTATGTCTAAAATTATCCATTACCCTAAACCAAACCTTAACCCTAATGATAACCCTAGCTCTAATCCTAATTGTAAACCTAATACTAGACCTAACCCTAAACCTAACCCTCATTGTAGCCTTAACCCTAGATAAAACCCTAATCCTTACTCTAACACTAACCCTAGCCCAAACCCTAACACTAACCCTAAACCTAAAAATACCCATAAGCCTAACCTGAAATCTAACCCTACCCATTACCCTAACTCTAATGATAATCTTAGCCCTAAACTTAACCCTAACACTAAACCTAAAATTATGCCTAATCCTAACCTGACATCTGACCCTATCCATTAACCTAACTCTAAAGATAACCTTAGCCCTAACCCTAACACTAACCCTAACCTTAACCATAAATCTAACTCTAGACATAATCCTAAACCTAACCCTCACCCTAGTTCTAACCCTAGCTCAAAACTTAACCTGTTCCCTAAACCTAACCCAAACCCAAACCCTAGCCATAGCCCTAACCCTATCTCTAACTGTAGCCCCAATCCTCCCCAAAACCCTTGGCCTAACCCTAGTTCTAATGTTATTCATTACCCTAACAATAACCCTAATCCAAATGCTAACCTAGTACTAACCCTAAACCTACCACTAACCCTAACCCTACCAATTACCCTAATCTTAACCTGAATTCTAAACCTAAACCTATCCATTAACCTAACCCTAATTCTAACCTTAATGCTAATTTGAGCCATAATCCTAATAATTAAACTAACACAAAACCGAAACCTGACCCTGACCCTAAATATACACTTTACCCTTAACCTGGCCCTTACCCTAAACCTAATATTAGACCTAGCCATGAACATAACCGTATAACTATTCGTAGCTGTAACCCTAAATCTGACATTATCACTATCTCTAAAACTTGCCCTAATCCTAACACAAAACCTAGCCCTCATCCAAACCCCAAATCTAGCTTTAATCCTAACACAACCATAACCCTAGGCCTAACCCTAACCCTTTTGCTATCTCAAACCCTATCAATTATCCTACACCTAACATGAACCCTAAACTTAAACCTATCATTACCCTAATGCTAATTCAAGCTCTAAACCGAAACCCTAACCTTAACCAAACTTGAAACCTAATTCTAATTGTAATAATACCCCTAGCTCTAAACCTGACCCTTACCCTAAATGAAACCCTTACACTAGACCTAGCCATAAGTCTAACCCTCAATTTATCCCTAACGTAAGCCTAGACCTGACACTAGCCCTAGCCCTAATTCTTGACATAACCCTAAAAGAAACCCTAGCCCTCATCCTAGCCCTAAATCTAGCCTTATTATTAAACCAAACCATAACCCTAGCCCTAACCGAAATTCTAACCTTTGACCTAGCTCTTAAACCAGCTCTTATCCCATCCCTTCCTCTAAACCTAACCCTATCCCCAAATCTAAACTTAAGTCTAAAACTAGGCCTAACCCTAATACAAATGCTAGACCTAATCCTAGCCCTAATTTACCCCTAAACCCAACCTAACCCTATCCCTAAGACTAACTCTAACTTTTGCCCTAGTCGTATTTCTAGTGCTAACCCTATCCCTTACCATATTCCTATCATTTGTCTTTACATTAGCCCTAACCCTAGCTCTAGCCCTAATCCTATATTTAAGCCTAACTCTAAATCTAACCCTAACCCTAAACTAAACCTCTCACTAACACAAGCCAAAATAATAATGCTAATCCTAAAAATAGAATTAACCTAGCCCTAGCCCTACAAAACAAACAAGCCATAGCCCTAACCCTAACCTCTAACATAAACCAAACCCTAAGCCTACACCTAGCCCTAAACCAAGTTCTAATTTGAGTCCTATCCCTAACCCTAAAACAAAACCTAACCCTGATTCTGACCCTAACACTAACCCTAACTCTAAACATCACTCAAAACCTAAACCTAAACCTAACCCTATACCTAGCCCTAACCCTAACACTAAAACTAGTTCTAATCATAACCTTAGTTCTTACATTCACTGAAGCCCTAAATCTAGCCATAACCTAACCCAAAACCTATCCCTAATCGGAGCCCTAACCCTAACTTTAACCCTAACCATAACCCTAATTCTAGCCCTAACACTTACACTAAACCTAACCCTAACCCTAACCCTTGACATTACCCAAAACCTAACCCTAACTCTAGCCTTAATCCTAACCATAAACCTAGCCCTAACCCGAGCTGTAACCCTATCCATTACCCTAATCCTAATCCTGACCCTAATGCTACCCCTAGGATAACCCTAAACCTATTCCTAACCCTAAACCTATACATTACCCTAAACCTAACCTGAACCATAAACCTAACCATATCCATAAACCTAATCCTAACACTAATAATCTTAACCCTAAAACTATCTCTAACTATAACCCTAGACCTGACATTAGCCCTAGCCCCAATTTAGCCCTAACACTAGGAAAAATTCTAGCCCTAATCCTAGCCCTAATCTTAGCCTTAATCCTAAACCTAACCCTAACTAACCATAGACCTAAACCTAATTTTAACCCTCGCCCTAGTTCTAAAGCTAGCTATAACATCATACCTAACCATAAGCATAACCATAACCCTAGCCATAAACCTAGGCTCAGCCTTAATACTAACCCTAGCCCTAATTAAGCCATAATTCTAACCCTGTATCTAAACCTAACACTAAGACTAACTCTAACACTCGCCCTAGCCCTATCCCAAGATCTTACCCTATCCCTTATGATAATTCACACCCTAGACCTAACCCTAGCCCTAACTTTCACTGTAGCCCTAAACCTAGATCTAACCCTAACTCTAAATATAACCCTAAACCTAAGCCTAAACCACACCCTAACACTAGCTCTAACCCTAATTCTAATTTGAAAATTAACCCTAACCCTAGCCCTAGCCCTCAAGCAAAACTGGGCCATAGCACTGACTCTAAACCTTAACATAAACCAAATCCTAACCCTACAACTAGTCCTAACCCTAGATCTAATTTGAGTCCTAAACCTAACCCTAGAACTAATACTAACACTGACTCGAACCTTAACAATAACCCTAGCTCTACACATCACCCTATCCCTAAACCTAATCCTAACACTAGACCTCACCCTAAACCTAACACTAAAACTAGCCCTAATAGTAATGCCAGTTCTTAAATTAGCCATAGCCCTAATCCTAACAACAAAACCTAGCCCTAATTCAAGATTAACCCTAACTTTAACCCTAACCCTAACACTGACCCTAACCCTAGCCTTAGCCCTAGTCCTAATCCTAGCTCTAACCCTATTTCTTACACTTAGTTAAACCCTTACCCTATTGCTACCCTAGTCCTAACCCAATTCTATGCCTACCCCAAACCTTAACTCCATTCCTAGTACTAACCTTAGCCCTCATTCTAGCTCTAAACTTAACCCAAACCCTATCCCTAACCCTGACCCATATTCTGACCTAACACTAAACCTAGGTTTAAACCTGACCCTAAATTTTATCCAAAACCTAACACTAGCCTGACCAGTAACCCTAACGTAAACCTAACACTAACAGTAGCCCTAGACCTAAACCTAATCCTAAATATAGCCATAACCCTAGCCTTAGCCCTAACAATAACCCTTAACCTAAACAAAACACTCACTCTACCCCTAGACCTAACCCTAGTCCTCATTCCGGACCTAGCACTAAACATAATCCTAACCTGAACACTGACACTTACCCTAACAAAAACCCTAGCTATAAAACTTACCCTAACCCAAAAACTAACCCTAACACCAGAGGAATTCTAAATCTAGCCATAACTATAACTCTAGCTCTTACATTACCCATATACCTAACATGAGCCCTAAACCTCACCAAAAACCTAGCCATAATTACATCCCTAAACTGAACCCTAAGCATAACCCTAACCCTAAACCTACCCTTAACCCTAACCCTAACTCTAACCCTTGTTCTAGCCCTAACTCTAGCTCAAACCCTAAACCTTACCCTAAACATAACCCTAGCCAAAACCCTAAACCTCACCCTAACTCTAGCCCTAATCCTAACTGCAACCATAGCCCAAAGCTTAGCTCTAACTCTATCCATTACACTAACCATAATCCTAAAACTAACGCTAACCCTAGCCCTAAACCTAACCCTAACCCTACCCTAGCCCTGACTGTAACCCTAACCCTCAACTTAGCCCTAAACCTAGCTCAATTCCTAACACTTACACTTAATCTAAACCTAACACTAACCCAAGGCCTAAACATAGCCATAACCCCAGCCCTAAGCCTAACCTTAACCCTAGCCCAAACCCTAGTTCGAACCCTACCCATTATCCTAACCCTAAACTTAACCCTAATGATAACACTAGACCTAAAGCTAAACCTACCCTAACCCTAAACATAAACCTAACCGTAGAACTAACAGTGAACCTAACCCTAACCCTAAATCTAAGTTAGCTCAAATCCTAACCCTAATTCTAAACCTAAACCTAAGGCTAACCTAAACCTAACCCTATCTTTAACCTGACATCTAAACCAATTACCCTAACCCTAATGATATCTTTCGCCCTAACTGTAACGCTAACCATGACCATAAACCTAGACCAAACTCTAAATAAACCTTAGCCATAGCAAAAATCCTAGTTCAAACCCTAAACCGTACCCTAAACCTAATCTTAACTGTAACCCTCGCCCTAACCCTGACCCTAACCCTAATTCTTGCCCTAATCTTAACCATAACCCTAGCCCTAACACTAGGTCTAACCCCATAAATTACCCTAATGATAACCATAATCCTAATGCTAACCCTAAGCCTAAAACTAAACCTATCACTATCTTAAACCTAACTTGAACCCTAAACCTAACACTATCCATTACCTCAACCCTAATTCTAACCTTAATGCTAACTTGAGCCTTAAATCTAAACCTAAACCTAACCCAAACCCGAAGACTGACTCTGATCCTAATAATACCCCAGCTCTTAATTTGACCCTTTCGCTAAGCTTAACACTTTAATTTGACCTAGCCATAAACCTAACCCTAAAAATATCACTTAATATAAACCTAGACCTGACATTAGTCCTAGCCCTAATTCTTGCCCTAAACCTAACACAAAACCTAGCCCTAATCCTTGAATCTAGCCTTAATCCTAAACCTAACCATAACCCTAGCCCTAACCCTAAAGCTAATCATAAAACTAGCCCTAACCCTAACCATAGCACTAAAACAAAACCGAGCAACAGGCCTAGCACTAATATTAACTTAAAACAAAACCTAGCACTACACCTAGATCTAACCCTAGCCCTAATTTGAGTCCTAATCATAACCTTAAAAATAACCCTGAACCTGAATTATATTCTAACACTCATCCTAGCTCTAAACACCACCCTAAACTTAAACTGAACCCTAACAGTAACCCTAGCACTAATTCGAGTCCTAACCCTAACCCTAAAACAAACCCTGACTTGACCGATATCCTAACACTAACCCAACCTATAAATATCACCCTAATCTTAAACCTAAACCTAACACTTGACCTATCCCTACCTCTAACCCTAATTTTAACCCTAGTTCTTATATTAGCCATTACCCTAACCCTGGCCTTAAACCTCACACAAAAACTAGTCATAATCTGAGCCCTAAACCTAGCTTTAACCCTAACCATAAACCTAACCCTAGCCCTAACCCTATGCCTTACCCTGAGCAAAACCTTAAACCTAATGGTAACCCTAGACCTATCCCTAATCCTTAGGCTAACCAAATCCTAACCCTATTAATAGTCCTAACCCTAGATCTCATTCTAGCTCTAATGCTATCCCAAACCTGAACCCTAACTCTGTCCTTTATTCTGACCATAACATAAACCTTAGGGCTATACCTGACCCTAACCCTAAACCAAACCCTAACACTAGCCCTACTTGTAACCTTATGCCTAAAACTAACCATACCACTGGCTGTAGACCTAAACCTAATCATAAATCTAGCCTGAACTCTAGCTCTAGACCTAAACAGAATCCTAGCCCTAGCCCTAATAAAAACCTTTACCTAACCCAAACACTAACTCAACCCCTAGACCTAAACCTAGTCCTAATTCTGGCTGTAACTCTAACTTTAACTCTACCCCAAACACTGATCCTGCCTTTAACACTAAACCTACTTCTAAACCTGAAACTAACCAACCTAAACCTAATTCTAGACCCACCCATAACCCTAACCCTAAAACTAGCCCTAATCATAACCCTAGATCTTACATTACCCATAGTCCTAACCCTAGACCTAAAACTAACACTAAACATAGAGTTAATTTTAGGCCTAAACCTAGCCCTAAGCATAACCCTAAACCTAACACTAGCCCTATACTTAATCCTAGCCCTCACCTTAGTCCTAAGATAGCTCAAAGCCTAACCTTTACCCTAAACATAAACCTAGACCTATCCCTAAATCTCACCCTAAACCTAGCCCAAATATTAAACTTAACAAAGCCCTAAACCTAGCTCTAAACCTACTCATTACCCTAACCCTAAATCTAAACTTATTGACAATCCTGGCCCGAACACTAATGTTAACCCTAAACCTAACTGGAAAACTAACCAGAGACATAACCCTAAAATTAACATTCAGCATAGCCCTAACTCTAGATCAAACCATAAAGCTAACCATAAACCTAAACATAACCATAGCTCTAATCCTAAGCCTATCACTAATTCTAACTCTAAGCCAAATCTAAAACTAAACTAACCCTATCCGTTACCTTAACCCTAACCCTAAAGTTAATGATAACCCTAGCACTAACTCTAACTCTAATCTTAAACCTACTGTAATCCTATGCCTAGACCTAACCCTAAACGTAGCCCTAACCCTAGCTCAAAACCTAAACATTATGCTAAACATAACTCTAAACCTAACCCTAACCCTAGTTCTAACACTAACTCTAATCCTAACTCAAGTCATATTCCAAACCATAACTCTAGTTCTACCCTAAGCTCTAACCCTATCAATTACCCTAACCATAACCCTTACCCTAATGCTAACCCTAAGCCTAAACTAACCCTATCACTCTTGCTAACCATATCAATTACTCTAAACCAAATTTAAACCTTAAAACAAACCCTAACTATACCCTAACCCTAACCCTAATGCTAATTTGAGCCGTAAATCTAAATCCTTACCTAAGCCAAATCCTTATCCTAATAATTCCCTGAGCTCTAAACCTGACCCTTACCATAAACCTAACCCTTACACTAGATGTAGCCATAAGCCTAACCCTAAAACTATCTTTAACCATAACCCTAGACCTGATATTAACCCTAGCACTAATCCTAGCCCTGAATATAAAACAAACACTAGCCCTCATCCTAGCCCTAAACCTTACCTTAATCATAACCGTAACCCCAACTTGAACCCTAACCCTAACTCTAACCCTCACCCTACGTCTAAACCTAGCTATAATGCCATTCTTTATCCTAAACATAAACTGAACCCTATTCTTATAGCTAGGCCTAAGCTAAACACTAATCCTAGCCCTAATCCTAGCCCTAATTTAACCCTATCCAAAACCCTAACTCTAATTTTAGCTCTATCACTAACTCTAACTCTCACACTAGCTCTATCCCTAGTTCTAACCCTATTCTTTACCATAACCCTAACCCTGGCCCTAACCCTTGCCCTATCATTAATCCTAGCCTAATCCTAGATATAAACCTAACTATAAATATAACCCTAACCCTAAGTCTAAGCCTAAAACTAACACTAGCCCTAACCCTAATACTAATTGTAAAACTAGCCCTAACCCTAACCCTAGGACTAAAACAAAACCGAGCAATAGACTTAACCCTAAACCTTAACTTAAACAAAACCTGAAACTACTATAAGAACTAATCTTAGCCCTAATTGAGTCCTAACCATAACCTTAAAACTAACCCGGACCCTGATTCATATCCTAACACTCACCCTAGCTGTAAACATGATTCTAACTTTAAACCAAACATTAACAGTAAACCTAGCACTAATTCGAGTCCTAACTCAAACCCTAAAGCTAACCCTGACCCTGACTCTTATCCTAAAAATAACTCTAGCACTAAATATCACCCTAACCGTAAATCTAATACTAACACTAGAACTACCCCAACCCTAATTCTAAAGCTAAACCTAATTGTAACCCTGGTTCTTACTTTACATGTCGCCCTAACCCTAGCCCTAACACTAACTCAAAAACTAGCCCTAATTGGAGCCCTAAACCTAGCTTTAACCCTAAACTCAACCCTACCCCTACCCCTAACACTAGGTTTAACCCTATCCCTAAAACTAAGAAAAACCCTAACACTAATGATAACCCTAGACCTAACCCTAATCCTCAGGATAATGAAAACTCTCGCCATATTAATAGTCCTAACCTTAGCCTTCATTCTAGCTCGTACTTTATCCCAAACCTTAACCATAACCCTGACCCTTATTCTGACCATAACACTAACCTAGGTCTAAAACTGACTCTAACTCTAGACCAAACCGTAACACTAGCCCTACCAGTAAACTTATACCTAAACCAGACCCTATCACTAGCTCTAGGCCTAAACCTAATCCTAAATCTAGCCTTAACTCTAGCACTAGACCTAAACAAAAACCTAGCCTTAGCCCTAACAATAACCCTTAACTTAACGCAATGACTAACCCTCCCCCTAGACATGAACCTAGTCCCAATTCTGGCTTTAACCTTAACTCTAACTCTAAACTGAACACTGACCCTGCCTTTAACACTAAATCTATCTCTAAACCTGACCCTAACCAAAAACCTAAACCTAACAGTAGACATAGCCATAATCCTAACCATACAATCAGCCCTAATCATAACCCTAGCTCTTACATTACCCATAGCTCTAACTCTATGTCTTAACCTAACACAAAACCTAGAGTAAATTTTAGGCCTAAATCTAGCCCTAAGTGTAACCCCAACCTTAACCCTAGCCCTAAACCCTAACCCTACACCTAACCCTAGCCTTAGTCTCAAAGTTTACTCAAAGCCTAACCCTACCATAAATATAAACTTAGACCTATACCTTACTCTAAATCCTAACCCTAGCCCTAACCCTAAACATAACCCTAGCCCTAAACCTAGCTCTAAAACTACATATTACCTAACCCTACACCTAACTGTATTGATAACCTTAGCCTTAACCCTAAATGTAACTCTAACCCTAACCAGAAATCTAATAATAGACCTAAACCTAAAAGTAACACTCGCCATAGCCCTAGCCCTAGCTCAAAACCTAACCCGTACCATAAAACTAAACATAACAATAGCCTTAACATTAATCTTAAAACTACATCTAACCCTAAACCTAAACCTAAACCTACATCTAATCATATCAATTACCCTAACCCTTATCCTAACCCTAATGTTAACCCTAGCCCTAAACTTAACTCTAACCTTAAACCTACCATATTCTTGTCCCTAGACCTAAGGCTGAACCTAACCCTCGACCTAGCCCTAGTACTAACACTAGCTCAAATTCTAGCTGTTACCCTAAACATGACCCTAGACCAAACCTAACCCAAATCCTAGCCCTAATCCTAACTGTAACCATAGCCCAAACTATAGCTCTAACTCTAACCATTACTTTAATCATAACCCTAAACCTAATGCTAAACCTAGCTCTACCCGAAACCCTAACCCCAACTCTATCCCTAGACCTGATTCTAACCTGAAGCCTAAACCTAGCCCTAACACTTACTCAATCCCTGACCCTTACCCTTAGTCTAACATTAAGAAAATGATAAGCCTAACCATAACCATAACCATAACCCTAGCCCTAATCCTAAACTTAAAACTAGACTTAATGTTAGCTCTAAACCCATCAATTACCCTGACCCTAACCATAAATGTCACAATAACCTTACCCCTTACCCTAAACCTACTCTAACCCTAACTGTAAACCTAACCCAAGACCTAAACATAAATCTAAACCTTGCCATAGTCCTAACCCTAACTCAAACACTAACCATTATGCTAAACTGAACACTAACCCTAGTCCTAAATCTGAACTTAACCCTAACCCTCCTAATCCAATATCTAAACCTGTCCATTACCTTAACCCTAAGGATAACCATAATCCTAACCCTAGACCTAATTATAAACATAACCATATCCAAAGCACTAAATCTAGCTCAAACCCTAACCCATACCCTAAACCTAACCCTAGCCTTAACCATAAACCTAACCCTAATCTATCCCTATCCTAAACATAACCCTAGCCCTAACCCTAGCTATAACCCTATCCATAGCCCTAATGATAACCATAAACCTAATGCTAACCCTAGGCCTAACCTTAACCCTATCCAGTACCCAAAACCTAATCTGAGCCCTAAACCTAACTTGAAGCCTAAACCTAACCTTATCCATTATCCTAAATCTAACTCAAACCTAATGCTAATTTGAGCCATAACCCTAAACCTCAACCTAACCCAAACCCAAAATCTGACTCTAAATATTATAATACCACTAGCTCTCAACTTGAACCTCACCCTAAATCTAACTCTGACACTAAACCTAGCCTTAAATCTTACCCCAAAACTATTCCTAATGATAACCCTACACCTGATATTAGCCCTATTTCTAATTCTTGCCATAACCCTAACACAAACGCTAGCCCTCATCCTAGCCCTAAACGGAGCCTTGATCCTAACCCAAACCTGAACTCTAGCCCTATTTCTAATTTTATCCCTCGCCCTAGTTCTGATACTTGCTATAACCCCATCCCTTCCCCCAAATATAACCCTAACTCTAACTCTGGACATAACCCTTACACTAATCCTAGACCTCATTCTAGCCCTAATTTAGCCCTAAACTTACAATTAGCATTAAGACTAATTCTAACTCTCACCCTAGTCCTATTCCTAGATCTAACCCTATTCTTTACCATAACACTAACACTTGCCCTAACCTTAGCCCTAACACTAGCCGTAGCCCTAACCCTACAACTAACCATAACTCTAAGTCCAACCTTAACACTAAGCCTAAACCTCACACTAACACTAGCCCTAACACTAACACTAATCCTAAAAGTAGCCCTAATCTAGTTCAAGCTCTAAAACAAAACCGAGCCATAGCCATAACCCTAACCCTTAACCTAAACCAAAACATAACCCTACACCTAGCCCTAACATCAGCCCTAATTCCAGTCCTAAACTAACCCTAAAACTAACCTTGAGCCTGACTCTGACCTTACACTAACCCTAGCTCTAACATGGCCCTAAAAGTATACGTAAACCTAAAACTAGTACTAGCCCTAACTGTAACCCTAAATGTAGCCCTAATCATAACTCTAGTTCTTACATTAGCCTTAGTCCTAATCCTATCCCTAACCTAAACCAAAACCTAGCACTAAACTGAGCCCTACACCTCGTTTTAACCCTAACCATAACCCTAACTCTAATCATTACCCTAAACCTAACGCTAACCCTAAAACTGGCCCTAACCATCAACCTAACCCTAGACTTAATCCTAACCATAATCCTAGCGCTAACTCTAGCTCTAATCCTATCCATTACCCTAAACATAACCCTAATCCTAATGCTAAACCTAGCCCTAAACTTAACCCTAATCCTAAACCTAGACCTGACACTAAACCTAACCGTCACCCTAGCCCTAACCATAGCTCAAACCCTAACACTTACCCTAAAACTATCCCTAACACTACCCCTAGACCTAACCCTAACCCTAATCCTAACTGTAACCCTAGCCCTAACCTATCCATTACCCTAAACATAAGCATAACCCAAACATAGCTCTAAATATAGTTCAAACCCCACCCATTACTCTCACCCTAAAAATAAATGTCATGATAACACTAGCTCTAATCCTAAAACTATTCTAACTCAAACTGTAAACTTAACCCTTGCCCTAACTCTAATCCTACACTAACCTTAACTGTAAACCTAAGCCTAGACCTAACCATAACCATAACCCTTGCCGTAGTCCTAATCCTAGCTCAAACCCTAAGAGTTACGCTAAACCTAACACTAACCTTAGTCCTAAACCTAAATCTAACCCTATCCATTTAGGCTTAACCCTAAACCTATCATTAACACTAACCTTATTCTTACCTAAACCTAACCTGAACACTCAAATTAACCCTATCAATTACTCTAACCCTAACACTAACCCTATTGCTAATTTGAGCCCTAAAACTAAACCAAATCTTAACCAAAACTCTGAACAAGACACTGACTCTAATAACACACTTAGCTCTGAACCTGACCCTTACCCTAAACATATTACTTAAACTAGACCTAGCCTTAAAACTAACACTAACAGTATCCCTAACTGTATCCCTAGACCTGATATTAGCACTCTACCTAATTCTTGCCTTAAACCTAACAGAAATCAGAGCCCAAATCCCAGTCCTAAACCTAGCCTTAACCCTAACCAAAACCATAACCCTAACCCAAACCCTTATTTCAACCTTCGCCCTAGTTCTGAAACTAGGTATAACCACATCTTTTCCCCTAACACTAACCCTAACACTATCACTAACACTAAACCTAGCCCTAACTCTAGGCCTAACCCTAACACTAACCATAGCTCTAATCCTAGCCCTAATTTATTGCTAACTGTAACCCTAACTCTAACCTTAGCCCTAAGACTAACCCTAACTCTAGCCCTAGACCTATTTCTAGTACCAACCTTATCTATTGCCTAACCCTAACACTAGCCCTAACCTTAATCCTAAACCTAGCCATAGTCCTAAACCTAGAACTAACCCTAACTCTAAATCTAACCCTAAATCTAATCCTAAACCTCACCCAAACACTAGCCGTAACCCTAATTCTAATTTGAAAACTAGCCCTAACCCTAGCCATAGCCCACAAAAAAATGAGCTATAGCCCTAATCCTAACCCTTAACCTAAACCAAATCCTAATGCTACACCTAGCCCTAACCCTATCCCTACAACTAATACTGACCCTGACTCTGACCCTAAAACTAACCCTACCTCTAAACATCACCCTAACCCTAAACGTAACCCAAACACTAGCCCTAGCCCTAATCCTAACCCTAAAACTATTTCTAACTGTAAAGCTAGTTCTTGCATTAGCCAGAGCCCTAACCCTAACAGAAAACCTAGTGCTAATCTGAGCCTCAATTCTAGCTTTAACCCTAACCCTAACACTAACACTAACACTAACCCAAACCCTAGCTCTAAACATATTCCTTACCCTAAGCCAAACTCTCACCCTAATGCTACCCTAGTTCTAACCCTAACCCTTAGCTTACCCTAAGCCTAACTCAATTACTAGTCCTAACCCTAGCCCTAATTCTTTCTCTAACCCTAACCCAAAGCCTAAGCCTAACCCTTCCCTTATTCTGACCCTAACACTAATCCTAGTTCAAAGCCTGACCTTAACACTAAACCGAACCCTAACATTAGCCCTACCAGTAAACTTATACTTAAAACTAACCATAACACTAGTACTAGACCTAAACTTAATCCTAAATATAGCCATAACTCTAGAACTAGTCCTAAACAAAAAACCTGGCCCTAGCCCTAAAATAACCATTAACCTAAAGCAAAGACTAACCCTAGCCCTAGACTTAAACCTAGTTCTAATTCTGACCCAACCAAAACCCAATGCTAGCCAGAACAATGATGCTTACGCTAACACAAACCCTAGCTTTAACCTTATCCTAATTGAAAAACGTAAACCTAACACTAGACATATGTATAACCCTAATACAAAAATCTAGCCATAACCATAACCCTAGCTCTTACATTATCCATAGCCATAACATTAGCCATAAACCTCACACAAAACCTAGCCCTAATACAAGCCCTAAACCTAGACCTAAGCATAACCTTAACCATAACCCAAGCACAAACATTAAACCTAATGCTTGCCCTAGATCTAACCCTAGCTCAAACTCTAACCCTTACTCTAAACATAACCCTAACTCTAACCCTAACTCTAACCCTATCCCTCATCCTAACTGAAACCATAGCCCAAATCCTAGCTCTAACTTTATCCATTACCTTAAATATAAACTTAAACCTAATGCTAACCCTATCCCTAGCCCTAACCCTAACCCTAACTGTAGCCCTGATTCTAAACATAACCCTCGCCCAAGCCCTAACTCTAGCTCAAACCCTAACACTTACCCTAAACCTAACCCTAACACTAGCCCTAGATGTAACTCAAACCCTAGCCCTAATCGTAATCTTAACCTAAGCCCTAACACTAGCAAAAAACCTAGACATTACTCTAAATATAAGCCTAAACCAAATACTAACCCTAGGCCTAACCTGAACCCTATCCTTAACACTAACCCTATACATTACTCTAAACCTAACCTGAACTATAAACCTAAGTTTATCCATTACTCTAACCCTTACCCTAACCCTAATGGAAATTTGAGCCCTAACCTTAAACCTTAACCCAAACCAATTCTTAACCCATACTCTGACAGTAATAATAACCTAGATCTATACCTGACCCCTATGCTAAACCTCACCCTTACACTAGACCTAGCCATAAACCTATCCCTAACTCTATCCCTAACCATAACCCTAGACCTGACATTATTCCTAGCCCTTATCCTAGCCCTAACGCTAACACAAACACTAGCCCTCATCCTAGCCCTAAACCTAGACTTAATCCTAAATGAAACCCTCACCCTAGCCCTATCCCTAAATATAACCCTCGCCATAGCACTGAACCTAGCTATATAACCCCATCCCTTCCCCTGAAACTAATCCTAACACTAGCCCTAACCATACGCCTAACCCTAACACTAATCATAGCGCTAATCCTAGCCCTATTTGAACCCTAACCTTAACCCTACCCCTAACCTTAGCCCTAAGACTAACTCTAGCTCACACGCTAGCTCTATTTCTAACTCTATTCATTACCATAACCCTCACAATAGCCCTAACCTTAGCCCTAAACCTAGCCATAGTCCTAACCATAGATCTAATCACAACTCTATATGTAACCCTAATTGTAAGCCTAGACCTTATTCTACAACTAGTTCTAACACTATTGCTAATCCTAAAACTAGCCCTAATCCAAGCCCTAGCCCTAAAATAAAACCAAGCCATTGCTCTAACCCTAAACCTTAACCTAAACCAAACCGTAACCCATAACTAGCCATAACCCGAGCTCTAATTCGAGTCCTAGGCATATTTTTAAACTAACTCCCACCCTGACTCATATTGAAACACAAACCCTAGATCTAAATAACACCCTAACCCTAGAACTAATGCTAACACTAGACCTAGCCAAAACCCTAACCCTTAAACTAACCTTAATCATAACCCTAGTTCTTACATTGGCCTTAGCCAAAACCTAGCCCTAACTCTAACACAAAAATAGCCTAATCCAAGCCCTAATATTGGATTTAACCCTAACCCTAAAACTAGCCCTAAACCTAACCCTAATCCTAGCCCTAATCTAGCTCTAATCCTATCAATTACCCTAAGCCAAACACTATTCATAATGCTAACTCTAGTCCTAATCCTAACCACCAACCATAACCCTATTACTAGTTCTAATACTAGCCCTCATTCTAGATCTAAACCTAAATTAAAACCTCACCCTAACCTTCACCTTTATTCTGACCCTAACACTAATTATAGGTCTAAATTTGACCCTAAACCAAATCCAAAATCTGAAACTAGACCTACAAGTAAACTTATACCTAAACCTAACCCTAACACTAGCTCTAGACCTAAACCTAATCCTAAATCTAGCTATTACTCTAGCACTTGACCTAAACAAAAACATAGTCCTAACCCTAACAATAACCCTTAACCTAAACCAAACACTAAACCTACCACTAGACCTAACCCTAGTCCTATTCTGGCTTCCACCCTAACCCTAAATTTAACCTGAACACTGGCCCTGACACTAACATTAAACCTAGCTATAAACCTGACCTTAACCCAAAACCTAAACCTAGCACTAGACCTAGCATTAAGCGTAACCCTAAAACTAGCTCTAATCAGAACCCTAGATCTTACATTACACATAGCACTAACCCTAGGCCTAAATCTAACACAAAACTTAAATAACCCTAACCCTAATGAGGCCTAAACCTACCCTAAGCATAACCCTCAACCCTAACACTAACCCCAGTCCTAACCCTAACCCTAACCCTCACCTTAGTCCTTACCCTAGCTCAAAGACTAACCCCTAGCCCAAACATGACCCTAGCACTATTCCTAAACATAACCCTAACCATAGCCCTAATCCTAACCTTAACCCTAAATTTAACACTAGCTCTAACCCTAGGCATTAGCCTAAATCTAATCCTAACCCTAATGATAACCCTATCCCTAACCCTAGCCGAAACCCTAACCCAAACCATAAACCTATCGCGAGACCTGACCCTAAACCTAAACCTTGCCATAGCCTTAACCCTAACACAAACCCTAACTTTTACCTTAAAACCAACAGTAAACCTAGCCCTAAAACTAAACTTAAACCTAAACCTAACCTTAACCATAAATCTATCCTTATATCTAACCCAATCTATTACCTTAAACCTAATGCTAACCTTAATGAAAACCCTAGTCCTAACCCTAAACCTAACCCTGACTATAACACTAAACCTAACACTCATCCTAGACCTAACCCTAGCACAAAACCTAACCTTTACCCTGAATTGAATGCTAACCCTACCCTAAGCTAGGGTTACTAGTCCTAACCCAAAATCTAACCTAACTCTAGCCCTAATTCAAACCTAACCCTAGCCCTAACCATAGCTCTAACCCTATATATTATCCTTATGATAACCCTAATCCTAATGCTAACCTTAGGCATAACCCTAACCTTTTTGCTAACACTGGAGCTCTCCATTGCCCTAAACCTACCCTGAAACCTAAACCTAACACAATCAATTACCCTAACCCTAACCATAACCCTAATGTTCATTTGATCCCTATCCCTAAACCTTAACCTAAAACAAACCTTAACCCTGATCCTGACCCTAAAATACACCTAGCTCTAAACCTGAACCTTACTCTAAGCCTAAAACTTACACTAGACATAGACACAAACCTAACCCTAAATCTACCACAAACTGTAACACTAGCCTTGACATAAGCCCTAGCCCAAATTCTAGGCCTAACCCTACAACTAACCCTAGGCCTCATCCTAGCCCTAATCTTAGCCTTAATCATAACCCTAACCCTAGCCCTAAACCAAATTCTAATCCTCACCTTACCTCTAAACCTAGCTATAACAAAATACCTTACCCTAAAATTAACTATAACCCTAGCCCTAACACTAGGCCTAAGCTGAACAATAACTCTGGCTCTAATCCTAGCTCTAACTTAGCCCTATCTCTAAAACTAACCAAAACCCTAGGCCTAAGACTAACTCTAACTCTCACCCTAGTCCTAGGCCTAGTTCTAACCCTATCTGTCACTGTAACCATAACCCTAGCCCTAATCCTTGCCGTATATTTAGACCTAGCCCTAATCCTAGATTTAACACTAAATCCAAATCTAATCCTAACCCAAAGCCTAAGCCTAACACTAATACTAGCCCTAACCCTAATGCTAATCTTATAATTAGCCCAAACAGTAAAACTAGGACTAAAACAAAACTGAGCAACAGCCCTAAAACTAAACCTTAACTTAAACCAAACCCTAACACTACACCTAGACGTAACCCTAGCCCTGATTCGAGTCCTAACCCTAGCATTAAAACTTACCCTGAATCTGACTCATATCCTAACACTGACCCTAGCTCTAAAGACCACCCTAAACTTAAACCAAACCCTAAAAGTAAACTTAGCCCTAATTCAAGTCATAACCCTAACCCTAAAGTGAACCCTGACCTGACTGATATCCTAACAGTCACCCTAGCTCTAAACACAGCCCTCGTCTTAAACCGAACAGAACCCTAGACCTTATTTGAGTGCTAATCCTAACCCTAAACTAACCTTGATGCTTTCTCATATCCTAACAATAACCCTAGCTCTAAATATTACCCTAACCTTAAACCTAAACCTAACACTAGACCTACCCCTAACTCTAACCCTAAAACTAACCCTAATTGTAACCCTGACTCTTATATTAGCCAATGTCCAAATCTAGCCCTAATCCTAACACAAAAACTTGCCCTAATACGAGCTCAAAATTTATATTTAACCCTAACCCTACCCCTAACTCTAGCATTTACCCTAGCTCTAAGGCTATCCCTTAACCTAAGAGGAACCCTAACCCTAATGGTAACCCTAGACCTATCTCCAATCCTTAGGTTAACCAAAATTCTAACCCTATTAATAGTCTTAACCCTAGCCCTCATTCTAGCTCTAACCCTATCCCAAAACCTAACACTACACTTGACCCTTATTCTGACCCTAACCCTAGGTCTAAAACTGACTCTAACCCTAGATCAAACCCTAAAACTAGCCCTAGACCTAAACCAGATCCTAAATCTAGCCTTAACTCTACCCCTAGACCCAAATCCTAACTTTAACACTAGCTTTAAACCTAGCTCTAAACCTACCAATTACTCTAAACCTAAATCTAAACTTATTGATAAATCTAGGCTTAATGCTAAACCTAAACCTAACTGAAAAACTAACCCTAGAACTAACCTTAAATCTCACACTTGCCATAGACCTAACCCTAGCTCAAACCCTAACCCTTTCTATAAACCTAAACATAACCATAGCACTAACTCTAAGCCTAAACCTCAATCCAACGTTAAACATAGCCCTAAATCTACATCTAATCGTATACATTACCCTAACCCTATCCCTAATGATGTCACTAGCCCTAATCCTAACCCTAACCCTATGAGTACTATAATCTTATCCCTAGAAGTAACCCTAAACCTAATCCTCACCCTAACCCTAACCCTAGCTCAAAAACCGAACCCTTTTGCTAAACATAAACCTAAGCCTAAACCTAGTTTTAACCCTAATCCTAACCGTAATTCAAAACCTATTCCTAACCATAAATCTAGCCCCAAACTTACCTCTAATTCCATCCATTATACTAACCATAACCCTTACCCTAATGCGAACCCTAGGCCTAATCTTAACCCTATCACTAACCCTAACCCTATCAATTACCCTAAACCTAAAATAAACTGTAAACAAAACCCTATCAGTACCTAACCCACACCCTAGTGCTAACTCAAGCCCTAACCATAAACCCTAACCTCAAGCAAACTCTAACACTAACCCTGACCCTAATAAGTCTCCTAGCTCTAAGGCTGAATTTACATTAAACCTAACACGTACACTAGACCTAGGCATAATCCTGATCCTAAAACTATCCTCAACCTTAACCTTACACCTGACATTAGCCATAGCCCTAATCCTAGTCCTAAACCTAACACAAACCCCAGCCCTTATCCTAGCTCTAAACCTAGCCTTAATCCTAACCCTAACCTAACTTTAGGCCTAACCCCAAAATCAACCCTAGGCCTAATCTTAGCCTTAATTTAGTCCTATTCCTAACCTTAGCCCTAACACTAGCCCTAAGACTAAATCTAACTCCCACCCTAGCCCCATCCCTAGTTCGAACCCTATCCCTTACCAGAACCCTAATCCTAGCAGTAACCCCTAGCGCTAACCGTAGCCTTATCATTGGCTCTAGCCCTAACCTAGATCTAATTTTAACTCTAAATCAAAACCTAACCCTAAGCCTAACCCTAACTCTAAATCTAACACTAGCCCTAAAAAAAAACTGAGCCATAGCCCTAACCCTAAACCTTAACCTAAACCAAACCTTAACCCTAGCCCTAAACCTAGCAATAACCATTGCCTAATCTTTATTCCTAGTCCTAACCCTAGATCTAACCCTAACTCTAAATCTAACCCTAACCCTAAGCCTAACAAAAACACTAGCCCTAGCCCTAATGCTCATCCTAAAAATAGTACTAACCCTAACCCTTGCAGTAAAACAAACCCAAGCAATAGCCCTAACCCTAAACCTTAACTTAAACCAAATCTTAATACTACACCTAGACCTAACCCTAGCCCTAATTCGAGTCCTAATCTTAACCTTACTACTAACCCTAACTCTGATTCATATCCTAACATTCACCCTAGCTCTAAACACCACCATAACCCTAAAACAAACCCTTACACTAACCCTAGCCTTAATTTGAGTCCTAACCCTAAACCTAAAAGTAAACCTGACCCTGACTGTTAACCTAACACTAACACGGCTCTAAACTTCACCCTAACCTTAAACCTAATCCTAACACTAGAGGTTTAACCCCTAACCATAACCCTAAAACTAACCCTAAAAACCATAGATCTTACATTAGTCATTCCTCTAACCCTAGCGTTAATCATAACACAAAAACTAGCCCTAACTAAACCTAGCTTTAACCCCGGCCCTGGCCCTAATACTAGCTCAAACCCTATACCTTACCCTATGCCAAACCCTAAACCTAATGCTAATACTAAACATAATCCTAATCCTAATCCTTAAACTAACCCAAACCCTGA
Source organism: Marmota flaviventris (assembly GCF_047511675.1). Taxonomy (NCBI): domain Eukaryota; kingdom Metazoa; phylum Chordata; class Mammalia; order Rodentia; family Sciuridae; genus Marmota; species Marmota flaviventris. Next base: position 331,581 of record NW_027287690.1, on the reverse strand, counting down.
CCCTACTAATAGGGTTAGGGTTTGGGTTAGGTTAAGGATTAGGATTAGGTTAGACCTAATCCTTAGACTAACCCAAAACCTAACCCTCATCCTCATTCTACCTCTAACCATAATGAGAACCCTAACCCTAACCGTGACCCTTATTCTGACCCTAACAGTAATCATAGGTCTAAACCTGAACCTAACCCTAAACCAAACCCTAACACTAGCCTTGCTGGTAAACTTATACCTAAACCTAACCCTAACACTAGCCCTAGACGTAAACTTAATCCTAATCTATCCATAACTTTATGCCTAGACGTAAAGAAAAACCTAGCCCTAGCCCTAATAATAACCCTTAGCCTAAAGCCAAAAACTAACCTTTCCCCTAATCTTAACCCTGGTCCTAATACTGGCTTTCACATTAACCATAACCCTAAACTGAACATTGACCCTGACACCAACACTAACCCTACCTCTAAACATCACCCTAACCCTCAACCAAACCCTAAAACTATACTTAGGTCTAACATAAACCCTAAAAGTAGCCCTATCATACCAAAGTTCTTACATTTGCCATAGCCCTAACCTATTGCAAAACCTAGCCCTAACCCGAGCCCTACCCTAGCTTTAACCCTAAAACTAACCATAATCCTAACCTAAGCCCTAATCCTAAACATAACACTAGCCCTATCGCTAGGTCTAAGCCTATTCATTACCCTAATGATAACCCTAATGCTTCTGCTAACCCTGGGCCGAACCCTAACCCTATTCTTAACCCTAACCCTATCCATTACCCTACACCTAACCTGAACTCTAAACCTAAAACTATCATTAACCTATCCCTAACCATAATGATAACTTGAGCCTTATCCCTAAACCTTAATCTAATAAAAACCCTAACACTGACCCTGACCCTAATAATACCATAGTTCTAAACCTGACCCTAACAAGAAACCTGACCCTTACAATAGACATAGCTATAAACCTAACCCTAAAACTCTCCCTAACTGTAACCCTAGACCTGACATTAGCCCTAGCTCTAATCCTAGTCCTAATCCTAACACAAACCTTAGTCCACATTCTAGCCATATACCTCACCTTAATCATAAACCTATCCCTAACCATAACCATAAATCTAATCCTCACCCTTGTCCTAAAAGAGGCTATAATCCCATCCATTAACCTAAACCTAACCCTAACCCTAACTCTAACACTAAACCTAGCCATAAATCTAGCCCCCCCAACACTAACCCTAGTCCTAATCCTAGCCCTAATTTAGCCCTATCCCTAACTCATCCCTAGCCCTATGATTAACTCAAACTCTCACACTAGCCTTATACCTAGATATAAACCTAGCCCTTACCATGGCACCATACCTAGCCCTAAACTTAGCCCTAATCCTAGCCCTATCCTTACCACTAGCTCAAAGCCTAGATATAATCCTAACTCTAAATGTAACCCTAAACCTAAGCCTAAACCTCACACTAATACTAGCCCTAATCCTAAAATTAATCCTAAAACTAGCCCTAACTCTACCCCTAGACCTAAAACAAAACTGAATCATAACCCTAACCCTAACACTTAACCTAAACCAAACCCTAACCCTATACCCAGCCCTAAACCTATCTCTAATTCTAGTCCTAACCCTAACCTGAAAACTAATATGGACTCTTACTCTGACCCTAACATTTAACCTAGCTCTAAACATCATCATAACCATAAACTTAACCCTAACAGTAGACTTATCCCTAATCCTGACCCTATCACTAGCTCTAATCATATCACTAATTTGTACATTAGCTGTAGCCTTAACCCTGGCCCTAAGGTAACCCGAAACCTAGCCTTAAACCAAGACCTAAACCTAGTTTTGTTTAATATTTTTTTTTAATTTCGGTGGACACAACATCTTTATTTTATTGGTACATAGTGCTGAGTATCAAACCCAGGGCCCTGTACATGCCAGACAAGACCGCTACTTCTTGAGCCACATCCCTAGCCACTAAACCTAGCTATAACCCTAAACATAAATCTAACCATAACCCAAACAAAAGCCCTAATCCTATACATAACCCTACACCTAATCTAAGTTCTAACCCTATCCATTACCCTAATGATAACCCATTATGCTAACCCTAGGCCTAACCCTATCCATTACACTAAACCACACCTTAATCCTAACCCTAACCCAAACAAAAGCCCTAATCCTATACATAACCCTACCCCTAAACTTAGGTCAAACCCTATCCATTACCCTAATAGTAACTCTTATGCTAACCCTAGGCCTAACACTAGCCCTATCCATTACACTAAACCACACCTAAACCCTAAACCTAACCCTTTCATTACCTTAACTCTAAACCCTAATGATAATTCAAGCCCTAACCCTAAACCATAACTTAACTCAAACCCTCACCATGATCCTGACCTTAATTATAATCCTAGCTCTAAAACTGACCCTTAGTATAAACCTAACCCCTACACTGGATGAAGCCATAAATCTAACAATAAATCTATCCCTAACTGTAACCCTAGACCTGACATTATCCCTAGCCCTAATACTAGCCCTAACCCTAACACAAACATTAGCCCTCATCCTAGCCCTAAACCTAGCTTTAATCCCTAAACCTAAACCCTAGACCTAACCCTAATACTAACCCTTGCCCTAGCCCTCAGACTATCTATAACCCAATACCTTACCCTAAACGTAATCCTAACTCTAATCCTAACCCAAAGCCTAAAAATAATACTAACACTAGCCCTAATTTAGCCCTATGCCTAACCCTAACACTAACCCTAGCCCTAAGACTAACTCTAACTCTCATACTAGCCCTATCACTAGTTCTAACCCTATACCTTACCATATTCCTAAACCTAACCCAAACCCTACTACTAACCCTTGCCCTATCTTTAGCCTAGCTCTAACCATAGATCAAAACCTAACTCTAAATCTAACCCTAACACAAAGCCTAAGACTAACCATTATAAATACATTTATATTAAGACTCTGTGTCTACAGATGTTAGCTTCAATTATTATTTAGTATATAGTCATTAGTTTCATAAAAGGCATACCATTTCTGGTGGTGTATAGAGAACTGAGGGTCAGGGGAAGGATGCTATGTTAAGGGGGAAAGGAATGAGGGTATGTGATTAATCTAACTTAGCAACTTTGGAGGAGAACTCTAATGAATAGACGGGGGATTTATGGAAAAAGTATAAATTCAAACTCCTTATCTGTATTCATAAAATTACCCTATGTATAAATAGTAAAATTTAGGAGGCTGAAAGTGGGATAGAGGGAGAAAGAAAATAAGAGCAAAAAAAGAAGAGGTGAGGTGGGGCCTATGTAATTCCTCTATATTATACAATTCTAGTGATTCAGTTCTTAAAGTACAATTTCTTGGAAAGTTCTTGGTTTCACATATGTTGACGTTGTAAGGACCAGAGGGGAAGAGTAGAGGTGAATGGATGACAAAAGCAAGAAGAGAAAAGTAAGAAAAAAAAGTCTCTCAGAACTCTGTTTTCTTTTCTTGCAGTAGGTGGAGTTGTCTATTCCTAGCTTGAGTCTCTATGCTCAGGGTGGTGGAGGTCGCCAGGTTGAGAGAGCTTGAGCTTCTTCCTGGAGCCTCCCTACTCTTAGTCTCTGAATTGGAAACCAGGTGCCTGTAAAGTTGCTATTCCGCATTGAAACCTACACCCCCCAAAAGCTTGTGAGAAAAATCTTGGGTTATCACAGCTGGAGGTAGGAGAGTTGGAAACCGCTTACCTGATAAGCTCCAGAACCAGCTGGTAGCCACGCCCACTGATAGATGATGAGTAAGGTTTTGCAAGATGGATTCCATCTATTATCCATGTATAGTGTTTGGTGAAGTGGGTGGTTCTGGAGTGATTTTGTGCTGTGTCCAGAGCTCGTTCTGGTGATTCTCAAGCAAAGTCTCTGTGTTCTGTGCTGCATTCCGTCTGCAGAGTGAGTGTCCATGCAGCTGAGACTGTTATCTGCACCTAGAGAAACTGCACAGCCAAGCTTTCCATCTGAGCTGAGAGCACCCATGTGGCCCTAGTTCTCTTCAAATTTCTATGATACTAAGCAGGATTCACCTTTTACTTGGCCTTACTATGCTCCACAGGTTTGGGCCTTCTCGGTTCAATGGTTCACTGTCAGGAACAGTTTGTATTTTAAGGTTTTCCTTCATTATGGCTTATTGATGTAAATGAAAATTGAGCTGGAAATCCAACAGGGTTGGCAGGAGGTGCTTGAAACTTCACACAATCAGTTCTCAGTGGGCACTCTCTGGTTTCTTTCTTTTGAAGGTAGGCCAAAAATGAAGCATGCAAAAGAAACTGTATCCGAGAGCCCTTAAGGAGAAAACAGAGAAACATGTTTGTACTGAAATAAGTCTCCCAAAAATTTGATCATATTTCTTTGATACTGCACGGTATTCATCATTTAGCTTGCTGCACTAGGCTCCCCAAGGTTGGCACTTCTAGGATCAATGGTTCTCTAAACAGGTAAGGGTTAGTGTTATAGTTAGGGTTAGGGCTAGTTTAGAGCTACTGTTAGGGTTAGAGTTTGTTTTGTTCAAATTTCTTTGATGCTGGGAAGATTTTTCTTTTCCTATCCCTACTATGTGCCCCAGTTTTGGGCCTTCTTGGTTTAGTGGTTTACTGTTTGGAACAGTTTGTTTTTAATGACTCACTTCATTTTGACCTAAATGGGTAAATGCAAATGAAGCTGGAAATCAGAGGGTTGGTGCTAGCTGGTTGAAACTTCACATTCTCAATCAGTTGTCTGTGGGCACTCTATGGTTTCTTCCTTGTAAAAGTAGCCATAAGCTGAAGCATGCAAAACAACTTTATTCAAGAGCACTTTAGGAGAAAACAGGGCAATATGCATGTACTGAAATACCTCCCCCAATTATTTGGTCAGATTTCTTTGATACTGTGCAGGATTTATCTGTATGCTTTCCCACTAGTCTCACCAAGTTTAAGACATTTTGATCAAATGTTCCTTAACACGTTAGGCCTAGGGTTATGATTAGAGTTAGGAAAAGTGTTAGAACTAGTTTTAGGGTTAAAGTAAGTTTTTTTTTTTTTCAATTTATTGGATACTGGGCAGCATTTACCTTTTTCCTATTTTTAGTATGCTCCCCATGTTTGGGACTCCTAGGTTTGCTCTCAGAAGCAGTTTTAATTTTCATGTTTCACTTCATTTTGCCCTATAGGGGTGAATGGAAATGGAGCTGGACTCAAGCAGGGTTTGTGCTAGCTGCTTGAAACTTCACTAGAAATCAGTTCTCAGTGCACATTCTCTCATTTGTTTCTTGTGGTAGTAGCCCAAAGCTAAATTAGAAAGAAACAGCTTTATCTGTGAGCACTTTAAGAGCAAGCTTCAATTTTTTACATGGATTACTTTGATATTGTACAGAATTCATCATTTTCCTAGTCTTAGTAGGATCCCCATGTTGGGTTTCAAGGTTTGCCAGTTCACTGTCAGGAACAGTTTAAATTTTTAGGTTTCACTTGATTGTGGTCTTTAGACGTGAATGAAAATGGAGCTGGAAACCAAACAGAGTTAGTACTAGCTGCTTGAAACTTCACACACTCAATCAGCTCTCTGTGGGAACTCTCTGGTTGTTCCTTGTGCAAGTACCTTAAACTGAAGCAGGAAAAAGTAATTTATCCAAGAGCACATTAGGAGAAAACAGGGAAATATGCACGTATTGAAATACCTCCCCCAATTATTTGGTCAGATTTCTTTGATACTGCACAGGATTCATCTGTTAGCTTGCCACACTGGGCTCCTTTATTTGGGGACTACTCTGATCAATAGTTTTCTAAACAGGTTAGGTTAGATTTAGTATTAGATTAGGGCTAAGGTTACAGCTAGTGTTTGTTAGATTTAGTTTTGTTCAAATTTCTTTGATACTGGGCAGGATTTAAGTTTTACCTAGCCTTACTATATTCTTTAGGTTTGGACCTCTTAGGCCAAGGGTTTACTCTCCTGAACAGTTTATATTTTAAGTTTTCATTTCATTTTGACCTATGTGTGTAAATGGAAATGGAGCTGGAAATCCAACAGAGTTGCTAGCTACTTCAAATCTCACACACTCAATCAGTTTTCTATGGGCATTCTCTAGTTTCTTTCTTGTAAAAGTAGCCCTAAGCTGAAGCATGCAAGGCAACTTTATGAGAGAGCATTTTAGGATAAAACAGGAAAATATGCATGTGCTGAACTACCTCCCCAATTACTTGGTCAGATTTCTTTGAAATTTTGATAGAATCATCTTTTAGCCTACCCAACTTGGCTCCCCACGTGTGGGACTTCTAGGATCAAAGGGACTCTAAAGAGGTTAAAGTTAATTTTGTTTTCAAATTTCTATGACACTGTGCAGGATTCATCTTTTTCCTATTTTGACTATACTCCAAATGTTTGGGCCTTCTACATAAAGGGTTTGGCTTCAGGAACAGTTTCAATTTTCATTTTTTCTCTTCTTTTTGCCCTATAGGTGTGAATGGAAATGATGCTAGTAATTGAACAGGGTTTGGGCTAGCTGCTTGAACCTTCACATACTCCATCAATTTTCAGTGAGCATAATCTGGTGTTTGCCATGGAAGTAGCCTTAAGATGAAGTAGAAAGTAACAGCTTTATCTCTGAGTTCTTTAGTATCAAGCACAATACCCATGTACTGAAAGAGCTTCAAATTTTTTTGGTTGGATTAATTTGATACTGTACAAGATTCATCCTTGACCAAGCCTTAGTAGGCTGCCCAAGTTTGGGCCTTCAAGTTTCAATGGTTCATTGTCAGGAACAGTTTGAATTTTTAGGCTTCAATTCATTATGGCTTATAGGTGTGAATGCAATGGAGCAGAAATAAAACACGGTTGGTGCTAGCTGCATGAAATTTCACACACTCAGTCAGCTTTCTGCGGGTACTCTTTGGTTTTGCTTTGTGAAAGTACCTTAAGCTGAAGCATGAAAAACAATTTATCCATGAGCACTTTAAAAAAAACTGGAAAAATATGAATGTACTTCATATGAACAAATATGAAATACCTCCCCAATTTTTCATCAAATTTCTTTGATACGGCACAAGATTCATCTGTTAAGTTGCACCCCAAGTTTGGGACTTCTATGATCATAGGTACTCTAAACAGGTAAGAATTAGTTTAGGGTTGGGTTAGATCTACTGTTAGAGTTAGAGTGAGTTTTGTTCAAATTCATTTAATACTTGGCATAATTCATCTTTTACCTACCCTTACTATTTTCCCCAGGTTTGGGCCTTATCACTTCAATGGGTTGCTGTCAGGAAGAGGTTGTATTTTAAAGTTTCCTTCATTTTGACCTATACGGGTAAATGGAAATGGAACTTGAAATCAAACAGGGTTGGTGCTCACTGCTTTAAACTGCACACACTCACTCAGTTCTATGGGGGCACTCTGGTTTCTTCCTTGTGAAAGTTTCCCAAAGCTGAAGCATTCAAAAACATCTCTAACCCTAACACCAGTGCTAAGACAAACCATAATCCTAGCCCTAAACCTAACACTTAGCCTAACCCTAAAACTTACCCCAAATCACAGCCTAGCCCTAACCCTAAACCTAACACTTATTCTAGACTTAATCCAAACCATAACCTAGCCCTAACTCCAGCTCTAAACCTATGCATTACACTAAACATAACGCTAACCCTAATGGTAACCCTAACACGATTGCTAAACCTAACTCATCCATTACCCTAAACCTTAACTGAAACCTAAACTAAACCCTATCCATTACCCTAATCCTAAACCTAAACCTAATGCTAATTCACGCCTTAACCCTAAACATTTAGATAAACCAAATACTAACCCTGAACCTGATCCTGACCCTAATAATAACCCTAGCCCTAAAGCTGACCTCTAACTTAACCTAACTCTTACACTACACCTAGCAATAACATAACCCTAAAACTATTTTTAACGTTTACCCTAGACCTGATATTAGCCCTAGACCTGGTCCTAGCCATAACCCTAACAGAAACCGTAGCCCTTACCCTAGCCCTTAACCTAGCCTTAATCCTAAAGTGAAACATAACCATAGGCCTAAACCTAATTCCAAAACTCACCCTATCCCTAAAGCTATCTACAACCCCACCCATTCCCCTAAACTTCACCTTAACACCAATGCTAACCCTAACACTAGCCCAACCCCTTAGTCTAACTATAACACTAACCCTAGCCTTAATAATAGCCCTAATGTAGCCCTAACCCTAACACTAACACTAGCCCTAATCCTAAACCCTAATTTAGTTCTAACCCTAACCCTAAATCTAGCCCTAATCCTAGCCCTAAATTAGCCCTAACTCTAACACTAACCCTAGCCCTAATCCTAGCACAAATTTAGCCCTAACCCTAGCCCTAATCCTAGCCCTAATTCAGCCCTAACTCTAACACTAATCCTGGCCCTAATTTAGCCTTAACTCTAACCCTAATCCTAAGACTACTACTATAACTAACTCCAATTCTCACCCTATCCGTATCCCTAGTTCTAACCATATTCATTACCATACCCCTGTCCCTCACCCTAAACCTAACCCTAGCCCTAGCCCTAGCACTATTCATAACCCTAGATCTAACCCTAACTCAAAATCTAACCTTAAACCTAAGCCTAAACCTTAACATAACACTAGCCCTAACCCTGATGCTAATCCATAATCTAGCCGTAAAAGTAGCCCTAGCCCTAAAACAAAACCAACTTATATCCCTAACCTTTAATCTAAACCAAACCCTAACCGTAAAACTACTACTAACTTTAGCCCTAATTCGAGTTCTAACACTAACCCTAAAACTAACCCTGACTCTGAAACTAACACTAACATAACTCTTGCTCTAAACATTACCCTAACATTAAACCTAACCAAAACACTAGACCTAGCCCTAAACCCAACCCCAAAACTAGCACTAATTGCAACACTAGTAGATACATTAAAATAGCCCTAATCCTAGCCCTAACCAAACCCCAAAGGAAGCCCTAATCTGAGCCTAACCGTAGCTTTAAACCTAACCCTAAACCTAACCCTAACCTAGAACACAGCCCTAAACTTTACCCTAACCCTAGCCAGAATTCTAACCATAATCCTAGCCCTATCACTAGCTCTAACCCTATCCATTATCCTAACCATAACCATAAATCTAATGATAACCCTAGGCCTAACCCTAAACTTATCCCTAACCCTAACTTTTTCATTAACCTAAACCTAACCTGAACCCTAAACTTAACCCTATCATTTCCCTAACTCTAACCCTAATGCTGATTCAAGCCCTAACCCTAAACCTTAACCCAACCCAAATTCTGACTCTGCCCCTTCCCATGATAATATACCTAGCTCTAATCCTGACCCTACCCCTAAACCTAACCCTTATACTAGACCTAGCCATAAACCTAACCCTAAAACTATCCCTAGCCATAATCCTAGTACTGACATTTGCCATAGCCGTAATTCTAGCCCTAAACTTAACACAAAACAAAACCATAAACCTAATCCTAACCCTATCCATAATCCTATCCATAAACCTAGACCTAAATTTAGCTCTAACCCTATCAATGACCGTAAACATAACCCTAATTATAATGCTAACCCTAGGGCTAAATCTAACACTATCCCTAACAGTAACCCTATCCATTATGCTAAATATAACCTGAACCCTAAACCAAATCCTATCATTACCTTAACCCAAACCCTAATGCTAATTCGAGCCCTAAACCCTAACCTAAAGAAAATCCTAAACCTTACGTTTGCCCTAATAATACCCCTAGCTCTAAATTTGACCCTACCTGAAACCTAACAACTTACATTAAACATAGCCAAAAAAGTAACCCTAAAACAATCTCTAACCATAACCCTAGACCTGACATTCACCATAACACTAATCCTAGCCCTAACCCTAACACAAACCCTAGCCCTCATCCTAGCCCTAAGCCTAGCCTTAATCATAACTCTAATGAACCCCTAGCCCTAACCCTAATTCTAACCTTCACGCTAGCCCTATCCCTAGTTCTAACCCCATCGTTTACACAAAACCTAAGCCTAAGCCTAAAACTAACCCTAGGCCTAAACATAACCATAAACCTAGCCCTATTACTAGCCCTAATTAAGCCCTATACCAAACCAAACACTGAGCTTAGATGTAAGACTAACTCTCACTCTCACCCTAGCCCTATTCCTAGTTCTAACCTTATCCCTGACCATAACCCTAATCCTAGCCATAAACCAAGACCTAACAGTAGCACTATACTTAGCCCTAGACCTAACCCTAGATTTAATACTAAATCAAAATCTAACTTTAAACCTAAGCCTAAACCTAAGCCTAACACTAGCCCTAAACCTAATGCTAAGCCTAAAACTAGCCCTGACCATAGTCCTAGCCCTAAAACACAACCAGGCCATAGCCCGAACTTTAAACCTTAACCTAAACCGAAACCTAACCCTACTCCTAGCCCTAACCTTAGCACTAATTCGAGGCCAAACCTTAACACTAAAACTACTTTGACCTTGAATTTGACTCTAACACTAACCTTAGCTCTAAACGTTATACCTAACTCTACCACTAGACCTAGTCCTAATCCTAATCCTATAAATAGCCCAAATTGTATCCCAAGTCCATACATTGGCCATAACTCTAAAACTAGCCCTAACTCTAACCAAAACCTAGCCTTAATGCAAGACATAACACTAGCTTTAACCCTAAACCGAAACCTAACACTAGCCCTAACACTAACCATAAACATAGCCCTAATCTTAGCTCTAATCCTATCCCTTACCCTAAGCTAACCCTAACCCTAATGCTAACCCTAGGCCTAACTCTAATCCTTAGCCTAACCCAAACCCTCACCTTATTACTAGTCCTAACCCTAGCCCTCATTGTAGCTGTAACCATAACCCAAACCCTAAAACTAATGCTGACATTTATTCTGACCCTAAAGGTAACCATATGTCTAAAACTAAACCTAACCATAAACCGAACTCTAACACTAGCACTAGCAATAAACCTATACATAAACCTAACCCTAACACTATCCCTAGACCTAACCCTAATAATAACTCTAGCCATATCTCTAGCCCTAGACCTAAACAAACACCTAGCCCTAGCACTAATGATAAACCTTAACCTAACACAAACACTAACCCTACACCTAGACCTAACTCTAGTGATAATATTGGGTTTAACCCTAACCCTAACAATAACCCAAACACTGACCCTGACCCTAACACTAACCCTAGCTCTAAATATCATGCTAACGGTAACCCTAAGCCTAACATTTGATCTACACGTAACACTTACCAAAAATTAGCCCTAATCATAACCCTGGTTTATACATTAGTTGTAGGCCTAACACTAGCCCCAACCTAAACCAAAACCTGGCCCTAAGACGAGTGCTAACCCTATTTTTAACCCTAACACTAAAACTAGCCCTAATCCACACCTTAACCCTAGACCTAACCCTAGCTTTTACCCTATACATTACCTTAAGCTAAACCCTAAACCTAATGCTAACCCTTGTCCTAACCCTAATCCAGATCCTAACCCAAACACTAACTCTATTATTACTCCTAACCCTAACTTTCGTTCTACCTCTAACCTAACATAAATCCAAACCCTAACCCTGACACTTATTCTGACCCTAACACTAACCGAAGGTATAAACCTGAACCTAACCCAAAACCGAACTCTAACATTAGCCCTAACAGTAATCATATACTTAAACTTAAACCTAACCCTAGCCCTAGACTTAAACCTAATCCTAAATCTATCCATATCTCTAGCCCTAGACCTGAACACAAACGTAGCCCTAGCCCTATCAATAACCCTTAACCTAACCCAAACACTAACCACACCCGTAGACCTAACCCTAGTCCTAATTCTGGCACTAAACCCAACACTAATTCTATCTGAAAAATGTCCCTGACCCTAACATAATCCTAGCTCCAAAGCTCACCCTAAACAAAAACCTAATCCTAACACTAGACCTAGCCATAACCCTAACCCTAAAACAAGCACTAATCATAACCCTAGCTCTTACATTACCCATGGCCCTAACACTAGGCCTAAACTAACACAAAACCTAGCCCTAATTTTAGGCCTGAACATAGTCCTAAGTGTAACTCTAAACCTAGCCCTAATCCTAACCCTAAGCCTCGCTTTAGACCTAACCCTAGCTCAAAGCTTACACTTTACCCTTAACATAACCCTAGTCCTGTCCCAAAACCAAACTTAACACTAGCCCTAATCCTAATGTTAACCATAGCCCTAACAATAGCTCTAATTATATCAACTACCCTAATCCTATTTCTAATCCTAATGATAACCCTAGCTCTAATTCTATCAATTAGCCTAAACATGATCCTAACCCTAAAGCTAACCCTAGGCTTAACCCTAACCCTATCACAATCCCTAAACCTATCCATTGCCCTAAAACTAACCTGAACCCTAATCCTAAGCCTATTCATTACCCTAATCCTAACTCTAACCCTAATGGTAATTAAAGCCCTAAACCTAAACCTTAACCTAAACCAAACCTTAAGCCAAACACTGACCCTAATAATACACATAGGTGTAAACTTGACCCTTACCCTAAATCTAACCCTTACACTAGACCTAATCATAATCATAAACCGAAACCTATCTCTAACTGTAATCCTAGACCTGATATTAGCCCTAGCCCTAATCCTAGCCCTAACCCAAACATGATCACTAGCTCTCATCCTAGCCCCAAACCTAGCCTTAATCATAATTCTAACCCGAATTCTAACCCTTTCCCTAGCCCTAAACCTAGTTATAACCCAATTGCTTAGCCTAAACCTAACCCAAACCCTAACACTAACACTAAACCTAGCCCTAACATTAACCCTAGGACTAACCCTAACACTAACCCTAGCTCTAATCCTAAACCTAACCCTAATCCTAGTTTTAAGACTAACTATAATTATCACCCTAGCCCTAGACCTAATTCTAACCCTATCACTCATCATAATCATATTCCTAGCCATAACCTAGAATAACTCTAGCCCTAACCTTACACCTTGCCATAACTGTAAATCTAAACCTAACTCTAAATCTAACCCTAATTCTACAACTAAACCTAACCCTAACACTAGCCCTAACCCTAATGCTAATCCTAAAACTAGCCCTAAACATAGGCTAAGCCCTAAAACAAAACTGACCATAACACTAACCCTAAACTTCTACCTACACCAACACTAACCTTATATCTAGCCCTAAGCCTAGCCCTAATTTGAATCCTTATCTTATCCCTAAAACTACCCCTAAACCAGTCTCTGACATTAACACTAACCCTACCTCTAAACATCACCCTAAAACTAAACCTTAACTTCACACTAGACCTGGTCCTAACCCTAACTCTAAAACTAGTTCTAATCATAAACCTAGATCATACATTAGCCATAACCTTAAAACTAATGCTAACCAAACCTAACCCAATTCTGATACCTAACCCTAGTTTTCACCCTAACCCTAACCCTCACATAGCCCTAACCCTAACCCGAAACCTAGCTCTAACCCTAGCTCTAAACTTATACTTTACCCTAGCCAAACCCCAACCCTAATGCTAACCCTAGCTTTAAAACTGACCCTAACCAAAACCTAAACCTAACACTAGACCTAGCCATAACTGTAAACATAACCCTTACATTACCACAGCACTAAAACTACCTCTAAACCTAACACAAATCCTAGCCCTAATCCTAGGCCTAAATCTAGCCCAAAATGTAACCCTAACCCTAACCTAACCTTAACCCTTACCCTAAGCCTAACCCTCACGCTAACCCTAACCCTCGCCTTAGACCTAACCCTAGATAAAACCCAAAACCAAACCCTAAAAATAACCCTAGCCCTATCCCTAAACCTAATGCTAATCCTAGCCCTAATCATAATTTCAACACTAGCCCTAATACTATCTCTAAAATTATCCATTACACTAAACTGAACCTTAACCCTAATGATAACCCTAGTTCTAATCCTAATTGTAAACCGAATCCTAGACCTAACCCTAAACCGAACCCTCATCATAGCCTTAACCCTAGATAAAACCCTAACCCTTACTCTAACACTAACCCTAGCCCAAACCCTAACACTAACCCTAAACCTAAAACTACCACTTACCCTAACCTGACATCTAACCCTATCCATTACCCTAACTCAAATGATAATCTTAGCCCTAACCTTAACACTAACCCTAAAACTAAAGCTACCACTAACCCTAACCCGACATCTAACCCTGTCCATTAAACTATCACTAAATATAACCTTAGACCTAACCCTAACACTAAACCTAACCATAACCGTAAATTGAACCCTAGACATAATCATAAACTAACCCTCACCCTAACACTTACCCTAGCTCAAAACCTAACCTGTACCAAAAACCTTACCCCAAACCCTAACCCTACTTTTAGCCCTGACCCTAAATCTAGCCCTAATACTATTCTAAACCCTAGCCCTAACTCTAGCTGTAATGCTACTCATTACCCTAACAATATCCTTAACCCAAATGCTAACCCTAGGCCTAACCCTAACCCTATCACTAACACTAATCCCATCAATTACCCAAATCTTAACTTGAATCCTAAACCTAAACCTATCCATAAACCTAACCTTAATTCTAACCCTAACGCTAATTTGAGACCTAACTGTAATAATTAACCTAACACAAACCTGAAACCTGACGCTGACCATAAAAATACACCTTACTCTTAACTTGGGCCTTACCCTAAACCTAACATTAGACCTAGCCATGAACCTAACCCTATAACTATCCCTAGCTGTAACCCTAAACCTGACATTATCCCTATCCCTAAAACTTGCCCTAACCCTAACACAAACCCTAGCCCTCATCCTAACACCAAATCTAGCCTTAATACTAACACAAACCTAACCCTAGACCTAAACCTAATTCTAATCATCGCCCTAGCCCTAAACTTAGCTGTAACCCCATCCCTTCCCCTAAACCTAACACTAAACCTAATCTTAAACATAGTCCTAACCCTAGGACTAACCTTAACACCAATCCTAGACATATACCTAGCCCTAATTTAGCCCTAAACGTAACACTAACCTTAGCTTTAAGACTAACTCTAACTATTGCCCTAGCTCTATTCCTAGTTCTAACCCTATCCCTTAACATAAGCCAAACACTAGACCTAACCTTAGCCCTAACCCTAGCCATAGCCCTAGCCCTAGAATTAACCATAACTCTAAATGTACCCCTAAGCCTATACTCACCATATCAATATCAATAACACTAACATTAATTGTAAAACTACACTTGCTTTAGCCTTAACCCTAAAACATAACGAGCCATAGAACTAATCCTAACCCTTAACCTAAAACAAATCATAACCCTACATATAGCCCTAACCTACTCCTAATTCGAGTCCTATCCCCAACCCTAAAGCTAACCCTGACCCTGATTCTGAACCTAACACTAACCCTAGCTCAAAACATCACCATGAACTTAAACCTAACCATAAAACTAGACTTAGCCCTAACTGTAACCCTAAAATTAACCTTAATCATAACCCTAGTTCTTACATTAGCTGTATGCCTAACACTAGCCCAAATGTGACCCAAAATCTAGCCCTAATACGAGCCCCAACCCTAGCTTTAACCCTAACTCTAAACCTCAACCAAGTACTAACCTTTACCCTAAACTTAACCCTAACTTTAATCCTTGCAATAACCCTAAACCTAACACTAACCTTAACACGAACACTAACCATAACCGTAGTCCATTCCCTAGCTCTAATCCTATCCATTACCTTAACCCTAACCCTAATCCTAACCCTAATGCTAACCCTTGGCCTAACCCTTACACATTCACTAACACTAACTTATCCATTACCCTAAACATAACCCTAACCCTAAACCTAACCAAACACTAAACCTAGATGAAACACTAACCCTAAAACTAGCCCTAAATGTAACCCTAGTTCTTACATTAGCCGTAGCCCTAAAGCTAACACAAAACCTAGCCTAGCCCTAATCCAAGCTCTAACCCTAGTTTTAACCCTAACCCTAAACCTAACCCTAGCCCAAACCCTTACCCTAACCTTAGCCCTAACACTAGCACTAACCCTATCCCCTACCCTAAGCCAAACTCTAACCCTAAAGCTACCCTAGTCCTAAACCTAATTCTTAGCCTAACCCAAAACCTAACTCTATTACTAGTTCTAACCCTAATCCTCAATCTACCTCTGTCTCTATCCCAAATCCTAACCCTAACCCTGACCCTTATTCTGACCCTAACACTAACCATAGGTCTAAACCCTATGTTAACCCTAAACCAACCCCTAACATTGGCATTACCTGTAACCCTATAACTAAACCTTACCCTAACACTAGACCTAGACCTACATTTAATCCTTTATCTAGTGATAACTAGAGGCCTAGCCCTAAACAAAAACTTAGTCCTAGCCCTAATAATAACCCTTAACATAACCCAAACACTAACCCTACCCCTAGACAAAACCGTTGACCTAATGCTGGCCCTAACAATAAAATTAACCCTATACCAAACACTGAACCTTACCCTAACACAAACCCTAGCTCTAAACCTTATCCTAACAAAAAACATAACCCTAACACTAGACCTAGCCATATCACTAACCCTGAAACTAGCCATCACCATAAGCCAAAACCTACCTCTACCTCTATTTATTACCCTAACCCTAACCCTAACCCTAATGCTAACCCTAGTCCTAACCCTCACACTGACTCTAACCCTAATCCTCATCCTAGTCCAAACACTAGCTCAATCCGTAACCCTGAGCCTTAACCTAACCCTAACACTAACCCATGGCCTAAACCTAAACCTAACCTTAACCTTAGCTCTAATCCTAACTTAATGCTATCCCTAACCCTAGCTCTAAGCCTACATATTACCCTAACTCTAACTCTAGCCTTAATAAAAACCCTAGCCATAACCCTAGCTCTAACCCTACCCATTACACTAAGCCTAACTCTCCTGATGATAACTTTAGCCATTATCCTAAATCTACCCTAACCCTAACCCTAGACATAACCATAAACCTAACCCTTGCCATAGAGCTAACCCCTGCTAAAACCCTAACCAGTACCCTAAACCTAAACCTAAGCCTATCACTAATCCAAATCTTAAGCAAAAACCTAACCCTAACCCTAGCCCTAACATGAAAACAAACCCTACCCAATAATCTAAACCTAATGATAACCCTATCCCTAACCTTAACACTAACCTTGACCCTAAGCGTAACTATAACCTAGACCTAACCCTAAAACTAACTCTTGCCCTAGAGCTAACCCTAGCTCAAACTCTAAACCATATCCTAAACCTGAACCTAACCCTAACCCTAGGCCTAACCCTAACTCTAGCCGTAATACAAACCATAACCCTAGCCCTAACCCTATCCATTACCCAAAGCACAGCCATAACCTTAAGGCTAAACCTAGGCCTAAACCTAACCCTTTTGCTAACTCTAACCCTATCAATTACCCTAGACCTAACATGAACCCTAAACCCAAACCTAAATTTTATCCAAAACCTAACACTAGCCCTGCCAGTAACCCTAAACCTAAACCTAACACTAACACTAGCCCTAGACCTAAACCTAATTCTAAATATAGCAATAACCCGAACCTTAGCCCTAACAATAACTCTTAACCTAAACCAAACACTAACTCTACCCCTAGACATACCCTAGTCCTCATTCTGGACCTAACCCTAAACCTAATCCTAACCTGAACACTGACAATTACCCTAACAAAAACCCTAACTCTAAACATTATCTTAACCCAAAAACTAACCCTAACACTAGACGAACTCTAAATCTAGCCATAACCATAATTCTAGCTCTTACATTACTCATATACCTAAATCTAGCCCTAAACCTTACACAAAATCTAGCCCTAATTACAGCCCTAAACCGAACCCTAAGCATAACCCTAACCCTAACCCTAAACCAAGCCCTAACCATAACCCTAACCCACATTCTAGCCCTAACCCTAGTGCAAACCTTAAACCTTACCGTAAATATAACCCTAACCCAAAACCTAAGCCTCACCCTAACTCTAGCCCTAACCCTAACTGTAACCATAGCCCAAACCCTAGCTCTAACTCTATCCATTACACTAACCATAACCCTAAAACTAATTCTAACCCTAGCCCTAAACGTAGTCCTAACCCTACCCTAGCCCAGACTGTAACCCTAACCCTCACCCTAGCCCTAAATCTAGCTCAATCCCTAATCCTTACACTTAACCTAATCCTAACACTAACCCAAGGCCTAACCGTAACCCTAACCCCAGCCCTAATCCTAACCTTAAACTTTGTCCTAAACCTAGTTCGAACCACACCCAATACCATAACCCTAAACTTAACCCTAATGATAACACTAGACCTAAAGCTAAACCTACCCTAACTCTAAACATAAACCTAACCCTAGAACTAAGAGTAAACCTAAACCTAAACCTAAATCTAAGCTAACACCAACCCTAACCCTAATTCTAAACCTAAACCTAACGTTAATCTCAACCTAACACTATATTTAACCTGACATCTAAACCTATTATCCTAACCCTAATGATAAACCTAGCCCTAATCGTAACACTAACCATGAGCATAACCCTAGACCAAACCCTAAATTAACCTTAGCCATAGCAAAAATCCTAGCTCAAACCCTAAACCGTCCCCTAAACTTAACCCTAAGTGTAACCCTCGCCCTAACCCTGTCCATAACCCTAACTCTAGCCCAAATCCTAACCATTATCCTAGCCCTAAACCTAGGTCTAACCCTATAAATTACCCTAAAAATATCCATAACCCTAATGCTAAACCTAGGCCTAACCCTAAACATATCATAAACCCTAACCATATCCATTACCTTAAACCTAAACTGTACCTAAACTTAACAATAACCATTACCCTAACCCTAATTCTATCTTAATGCTAATTTGAGCTTTAACCCAAAACTTTAAAATAACCCAACCCGAAGCCTGACCCTGACCTTAATAATACCCCAGTTCTTAATCTGACCCTTTCCCTAAATGTAACACTTTAATTTGACCTAACCATAAACCTAACCCTAAATATATCACTAACTATAAACCCAGACCTGACATTAGTCCTAGCCCTAATTCTTGCCCTAAACCTAACACAGAACCTAGCCCTAATCTTAGCCTTAAATCTAGCCTTAATCCTAAACCTAACCATAACCTTAGCCCTAACCCTAAAGTTAATCATAAAACTAGCCCTAACCCTAACCATAGCACTAAAACAAAACCAAGCAAAAGGACTAACACTAACATTAACTGAAACCAAACCCTAGCACTACAGCTGGACTAACCCTAGGCCTAAATCAAATCCTACTCATAACCTGAAAAATAACCCTGAACCTGACTTATATCCTAACACTAGCTCTAAACACCACCCCAAACTTAAACTGAACTCTAAAGTAAACCTAGCCCTAATTCGAGTTCTAACCCTAACCCTAAAACTAACCCTGACCTGACTGATATTCTAACACTAACTCTAGCTATAAATATCACCCTAATCTTAAACCTAACCCTAACACTTGACCTACCCCTACCCTTAACCCTAATTTTAACCCTAGTCCTTAATTTAGACGTTGCCCTACCCTAGCCTTAAATCTCACACAAAAACTAGTCCTAATCTGAGCCCTAAACCTAGCTTTAACCCTAACCATAAACCTACCCCTAGCCCTAACACTATGCCTTACCCTGAGCAAAACCTTAATCCTAATGGTAACCCTAGACCTATCCCTAATCCTTAGGCTAACCAAATCCTAACCCTATTAATAGTCCTAACACTAGATCTCATTCTATCTCTAACATTATTCCAAACCCTAACCCTAACCCTGACCATAACATAAACCCTAGGTCTAAACATGACCCTAACCCTAACGTAAACCCTAACACTAGCCCTACTTGTAACCTTATACATAAACCTAAACCTACCACTAGCTCTAGACCTAAACCTAATTCTAAATCTAGCCAGAACTCTAGCTATAGACCTAAACAAAATCCTAGCCCTAGCCCTATAATAACCTTTACTAAGCCAAACACTAACTCTACACCTAGACCTAAACTTAGTCCTAATTCTGGCTTTAAGCCTAACTTTAACTCTAACCCAAACACTGACCCTGTCTTTAACAATAAACCTACCTCTAAACCTGAAACTAACCAAAACCTAAACCTTATTCTAGACCCAGCCAAAACCCTAACCCTAAAACTAGCCCTAATCATAACCCTAGATCTTAAATTACCCATAGCCCTAACCTTAGGCCTAAACCTAACTCTAAACATAGAGTTAATTTTAGGCCTAAACCTAGCCCTAAGCATAACCCTAACACTAACCCTAGCCCTATACCTAACCCTAGCCCTTACCTTAGTCCTAAGAGAGCTAAAAGCCTAACATTTACCCTAAACATAAGCCTAGACCTATACCTAACTCTCAGACTAACCATAGTACAAATACTAAACTTAAAAAACTAGCCCTAACCTAGCTCTAAACCTACCCGTTACCCTAACCCTAAACCTAAACTTATTGATAATCCTAGCCCGAAAACTAATGTTATCCTTAACCCTAAATGGATAAAAAACCATAGACATAACCCTACAATTAAACTCAGCATAGCCCTAACTCTAGACCAAACCATAAACCTAACCATAAACCTAAACATAATCATAGCTCTAATCCTAACACTATCACTAGTTCTAACTCTAAAAAAAACTAAACCTAAACTAACCCTATCTGTTACCTTAACCCTAACCCTAATGTTAATGATAACCCTAGCCCCAACTCTAACCCTAAACCTAAACCTACTGTAATCCTATCCCTAGACTTATCCCTAAACCTAGCCCTAACCCTAGTTCAAAACCTAAACTTTATGCTAAACATAATCCTAAGCCAAACCCTAACCCTAGTTCTAACACTAACTCTAACCCTAACTCAAGGCATATTCCTAACCATAACTCTAGTTCTAACCTAAGCTCTAACCCTATCAATTACCATAACCATAACCCTCTCCCTAATGCTAACCCTAAGCCTAACCCTAGCTGTATCACTAACGCTAACCATATCAATTACCCTAAACCAAACGTGAACCTTAAAACCAATCCTAACTATATCCCTAACCCTAACCCTAATGCTAATTTGAGCTATAAACCTAAATCCTTACCTAAGCCAAATCCTAATCCTAATAATTTCCCAAGCTCTAGACCTGACCCTTACCCTAAACCTAACCCTTACACTAGATGTAGCCATAAGCCTAACCCTAAAATTATCTTTAACCATAACCCTAGCACTAATCCTAGCCCTGAATCTAATACAACCACTAGCCCTCATCCTGGCCCTAAACCAAACCTTAATCATAACCCTAACCCCAGCCCTAACCCTAACCCTAAATCTATCCCTCACCCTACGTCTAAACCTAGCTATAACACCATTCTTTATCCTAAACTTAAACCTAACTTTATCCCTATTGCTAGGTCTAAGTTGTACACTAACCCTAGTCTTAATCCCTGCCCTAATTTAACCCTATTTCAAACCCTAACTCTAATTTTAGCCCTATCACTAACTCTAACTCTCACACTTGCCATATTTATAGTTCTAAACCTATCCCTTACCATAACTCTAACCTGACCCTAACCCTTGCCCTATCCTTAATCCTAGCTTAATCCCAGATCTAACATAATTATAAATGTAACCCTAACTCTAAGTCTAAGCCTAACACTAACACTAGCCCTAACCCTAATACTAATTGTAAAACTAGCCCTAACTCTAACCCCAGGACTAAAACAAAACCAAGCAATAGACTAACACTAAACCTTAACTTAAACCAAACCCTAAACTACTACAAAAGCTAATCCTAGCTCTAATCGAGTCCTAACCATAACATTAAAACTTACCCTGACCCGGACTCATATCCAACACTCAACCTAGCTCTAAACATGACGCTAAACTTACACCAAACCCTAACAGTAAACCTAGCCCTAATTCGAGTCCTAACTCAAACCCTAAAACTAACCCTGACCCTGACTCCTATCCTAAAAATAACTCTAGCTCTAAATATCACCCTAACCTTAAATCTAACACTAATACCAGAACTACCCCTAACCCTAACCCCAAAGCTAACCCTAATTGTAACCCTGGTTCTTACATTACTTGTAGCCCTAACCTTAGCTCCAGCACTAACACACAAACTAGCCCTAATCTGAGCACTACACCTAGCTTTAACCCTAAACCTAACCCTAATCCTACCCCTAACCCTTGCTCTAACCCTATCCCTAACCCTAAGCAAAACCCTAACCCTAATGGTAACCCTAGACCTATCCCTAATCCTCAGCCTAATCAAACTTCTCACCATATTAATAGTACTAACCCTAGACCTCATTATAGGTCTAACCCTATCCCAAACCTTAACCCTAACCCTGACCCTTATTTTGACCATAACACTAACCTATATCTAAACCTGACACTAACGCTAGACCAAACAGTAACACTTGCCCTAAAAGTAAACTTATACCTAAACCAGACCCTATCACTAGCAGTAGACCTAAACCTAATCCTAAATCTAGACTTAACTCTAGCTCTAGACCTAAACAAAAACCTAGCCTTAGCCCTAACAATAACCCTTAACTTAATGCAAAGACTAACCCTACACCTAGATATAAACCTAGTCCCAATTCTGGCTTTAACCTTAGCTCTAACTCTAAACTGAACACTGACCCTGCCTTTAACACTAAACCTATCTCTACACCAGACCCCAGCCAAAAATCTAAACCTAACCATAGACATAGCCATAACCCTAACCCTACAACTAGCCCTATTCATAATCCTAGTTCTTACATTAACTATAGCCCTAACTCTATGCCTTAACCTGACTCAAAACCTAGAGCAAATTCTAGGCCTAAATCTAGTCCTAAGCATAACCCCAACCCTAACCCTAGCCCTAACCCTAACCCTAAACCTAACCCTAGCCTTAGTCTTAAACCTTACTCAAAGCCTAACCATTAACATAAATATAAACTTAGAACTATACCTTACTCTAAACCCTAACCCTAACCCTAACCCTGAACTGAACCCTATCCCTAATCCTAGCTCTAAACCTACAACTTTCCTAACCCTACACCTACCTGTATTGATAACCCTAGCCTTAAACCTAACCGTAACCCTAACCCTAACCTGAAAACTAACAATAGACCTAACCCTAAACATAACACTCGCCATAGCCCTAACCCTAGCTCAAAACCTAGCCCTTACCATAAACCTAAACATAACCGTAGCCTTAACATTAAACCTAAAATTAAATTTAACCCTAAACCTAAACCTAAACCTACATCTAACCAGATCCATTACCCCAATCCTTATCCTAACCCTAATGATAACCCTAGCCCTAACCCTAACCCTAACCCTAAACCTACCATAATTCTGTCCCTAGACCTAAGGCTGAACCTAATCCTCGACCTAGCCCTATGACTAACATTAGCTCAAAACCCAGCCCTTACCCTAAACATAACACTAGCCCAAAACCTAACCCCAATCCTAGCCCTAATCCTAACTGTAACCATAGCCCAAATGCTAGCTCTAACTCTATCCATTACCCTAAACCTAATGCTAAACCTAGCCCTAACCCTAACCCTAACTCTATCCCTAGCCCTGATTTTCACCTGAAGCCTCAATCTAGCCTTAACACTTACTCAATCCCTGACCTTTACCCTTAACCTAACCTTAAGAAAATGATAAGCCTAACACTAACCCTAACCATAGCATTAATCCTAAACTTAAAACTAGACTTCACCTTAGCTCTAACCCCACCCATTACCCTAACCATAACCATAAACATCTTGATAACCCTAGCCTTAACCCTAAACCTACTCTAACACTAACTGTAAACCCAAACCTAGACCAAAACATAAACTTTACCATTGCCATAGTCCTAACTCTAGCTCAAACTCTAACAATTATGATAAACTCAACACTAACCCTAGTCTTAAACCTAAAACTAACCCTAAACCTAACCCAACATCTAAACCTGTCCATTGCCTTAACCCTAATTGTAACCCTAATCCTAACCCTAGACCTAATCTTAAGCCTAACCCTATTCTTAGCACTAACCATAGCTCAAACTCTAAGCCATACCCTAAACCTAACCCTAGCCTTAAACCTAACCCTAACTCTAACCCTAATCCTAAACATAAACCTAGGTCTATCCCTAGCTCTAACCCTTTCCATTACCCTAATGATAACCATAAACCTAATGCTAACCCTAGGCCTTATTCTATCCCTATCCATTAACCTAAATCTAACCTGAGCCCTAAACCAAACCTGAAGCCTAAACCTAACCTTATCCACTACCCTAACCCTAACTCAAACCTAATGCTAATTTGATCCATAACCTTAAACCTCAACCTAACCCAAACCCAAAACCTGATTCTGACTATTATAATACCCCTAGCTCTCAACTTGAACCTCACCCTAAACCTAACTCTGAAACTAGACCTAGCCATAAATCTTACCTGAAAACTATCCCTAACCATAACCCTACACCTGATATTAGCCCTAGCCCTAATTCTTGCCATAACCCTGACACAAACACTAGCCCTCATCCTAGACATAAACGTAGACTTGATCCTAACCCAAACCCAAACTCTAGCCCTATCCCTAATTTTATCCCTCGCCCTAGTTCTGAACCTTGCTATAACCCATCCCTTCCCCCAAATCTAACCCTAACTCTAACTCTAGACTTAACCCTTACACTAATCCTAGACCTGATCCTAGCCCTAATTTAGCCCTAATCCTACCACTAGCACTAAGACTAACTCTAATTCTTGCCCTAGACCTATTCCTAGATCTAACCCTATCCCTTACCATAATCCTAACACTTGCCCTAACCTTAGCCCTAACACTAGCCCTAGCTCTAACCCTAGAACTAACCATAACTCTAAGTCCAAACTTAACCCTAAGCCTAAACCTCACACTAACACTAGCCCTAACACTAACACTAATCCTAAAACTAGGCCTAATCTAGTTCAAGCCCTAAAACAGAACCGAGCCATAGCCCTAACCCTAACACTTAATCTAAACCAAAACCTAACCCTACATCAAGCCCTAACCATAGCCCTAATTCCAGTCCTAACCTAACCCTAAAACTAACCTTGAGCCTGACTCTGACCTTAAACTAACCTTAGCTCTAACATGGCCCTAAAAGTATACATAAACCTAAAACTAGTACTAGCCCTAAGTTTAACCCTAAATGAAGCCCTAATCATAACTCTAGTTCTTACATTAGCCATAGCCTTAACCTAAACAAAAATCTATCCCTAAACTGAGCCCTACACCTCGTTTTAACCCTAAACCTATCCTTAGCCCTAACCATTACCCTAAACCTAACCCTAACCCTAAATCTGGCCCTAACCCTAAACCTAATCCTAGACTTAATCCTAACAATAATCCTAGCCCTAACTTTAGCTCTAACCCTATTCATTACTCTAAAGATAACACTAACCCTAAAGATAATCCTAGCCTTAAACTTAACCCTAATCCTAAACCTAGACCTGACACTAACCCTAACCATCAACCTAGCTCTAACCATACCCCAAACCCTAAAATTTACCCTAAACCTAACCCTAACACTAACCTTAGACCTAAACCTAATCCTAGCCCTAATCCTAACCATAACCCTAGACCTAAACCTATCCATTACCCTAAACATAAGCCTAACCAACCCAAACATTGCTCTAAACATAGCTCTAAACACACACATTACCCTAACCCTAATTAAAAACATCATGATAACACTAGCCCTAACCCTAAACCTACTCTAACCCTAACTGTAAACTTAACCCTAGTCCTAAAACAAAACCTACACTAACCATAATTTTATAGCTAACCCTAGACCTAACCGTAAACCTAACTTTTGCCATATTCCTAATCCTAGCACAAACCCTAACAGTTACGCTAAACCTAACACTAACCCTAATCCTAAACCTAAATCTAACCCTATCCATTAGGCCTAACCCCAAATCTATTGCTAATACTAACCTTATCCTTACCTAAGCCTAAAATGAACACTAAACCTAACCCTATCGATTACTCTAACCCTAACTCTAAACCTAACCCTAATGCTAATTCGAGCCCTAAAAATAAACCAAAACCTAACCCAAACTCTGAGCAAGACACTGACTCTAATAACACACCTAGCTCTAAACTGACCCTTACCCTAAACATAACCCTTAAACTAGACCTAGCCATAAAACTAACCCTAACAGTATCCCTACCTGTAACCCTAGACCTGACATTAGCACTCTACCTTATTCTTGCCTTAAACCTAACACAAACCTGAGTCATCATTCTAGTCCTAAACCTAGCCTTAATCATAACCCAAACCATAACCCTAGCCCAAACCCTAATTTCAACCCTCGCACTAGTTCTGAACCTAGGTATAATAATCACATCCTTTCCCTATCCCTAACCCTAACCCTAACACTATCACTAACACTAACCCTAGACCTAACCCTAAGCCTAATCCTAACACTAACCATACCTCAAATCCTAGCCCTAATTTATTGATAACTGTAACCATAACCCTAACCCTAGCCCTAAGACTAACCCGAACACTAGCCCTAGACATATTTCTAGTACCAAACTTATCTATTGCCTAACCCTAAAACTAGCCCTAAAATTAGTCCTAACCCTAGCCATAGTCCTAAAACTAGAACTAACGCTAACTCTAAATCTAACCCTAACTCTAAACCTAAACCTCACCCTAACACTAGCCCTAACGCTAATTCTAATTTAAAAACTAGCCCTAACCCTAGACATAGCCCACAAACAAAACTGATCTATAGCCCTAATACTAACCCTTAATGTAAAACAAATCTTAATATTACACCTAGTCCTAAAGCTATTCCTACAACTAATACTGACACTGACTCTGACCCTAAAACTAACCCTACTCTAAACATCACTCTAACCCTAAACCTAACCCAAACACTAGACCTAGCCCTAATCCTAACCCTAAAACTATCCCTAACCGTAAAGCTAATTCTTACATTAGCCATAGCCCTAACCCTAACACAAAACCTAGAGCTAATCTGAGCCTCAACCCTAGCTTGAACCCTAACCCTAACACTAGCCCAAACCCTAGCTCTAAACCTATTCCTTACCCTATGCCAAACTCTCACCCTAATGCTCCCCTAGTTTTGACCTTAATCCTTAGCTTACCCCAAATACTAAATATATTACTAGTTCTAATCCTATCCCTCATTCTATCTCTAACCTAACCCGAAGCCTAAGCCTAACCCTTACCCTTATTTTGACCCTAACACTAACCCTAGGTCAAAGCCTGACCTTAACACTAAACTGAACCCTAACACTAGTCCTACCAGTAAACCTATACATAAACCTAACCATAACACTAGCACTAGACCTAAACTTAATCCTAAATATAGCCATAACTCTAGACGTAGTCCTAAATAAAAACCTAGCCCTAGCCCTAAAATAACCATTAACCTAACGCAAAGACTAACCCAAGCTCTAGACCTAACCCTAGTTCTAATTCTGGCTCTAACAATAAACCCAATGCTAACCCGAACACTGACGCTTACCCTAACACAAATCCTATCTCTAAACCTTATCGTATCCCAAAAATTAAACATAGCACTAGAAGTATCTATAAACCTAACTGAAAAAAATAGCCATAACTATAACCCTAGTTCTTACATTACCCATAGCCCCAACACTAGACATAAATCTCACACAAAGCCTAGCCCTAATACAAGCCCTAAACCTAGACCTAAGCATAACCTTAACCCTAACCCTAGCACAAACACTAAACCTAATGCTTGCCCTAGCCCTAACCCTAGCTCAAACTCTTACCCTTACTCTAAACATAACCCTAGCTCTAAACCTAATCCTAACCCTATCCCTAATCCTAAGTGTAACCATAGCTCAAATCCTAGCTCTAACTTTATCCATTACTTTAAACATAACCCTAACCAACCCTAATGCTAACCCTAGCCCTAACCCTACCCCTACCCCTAACCCTAACCCTAACCGTAGCCCTAATTGTGGCCCTGATTCTAACCTTAACACTTACCCTAGCCCTAAACCTAGCTCAAACCCTAACACTTACCCTAAACTGAACCCTAACACTAACCCTAGGAGTAACCCAAATCCTAGCCCTAATCCTAACCTTAACCTATGCCATAACACTAGCACTAAACCTATTCATTTGGTTAGCTTAAACCAATGCTAACCCTCGGCCTAACCCTAACCCTATTCCTAAAAATAACCCTATATATTACTCTAAACCTAGCCTGAATTGTAAACCTAACTCTATCCATTACTCTAACCCCAACCCTAACCCTAATGCTAATTTGAGCCCTAACCTTAAACCTTAACCGAAACAATCCCTAAGCCATACTCTGACCCTAATAATAATCTAGCTCTATACCTGAGCCCTACACTAAACCTAACCCTTACACTAGACCTAGCCTTAAACTTATCCCTAACACTATCCCTAAACATAACCCTAGACCTGACATTATCCCTATCCCTAATCCTAGCCCTAACCCTAACACAAACACTAGCCCTCATCCTAGCCCTAAACCTAGACGTAATCCTAACCAGAACCCTCACCCTAGCCCTACCCTAAGTATAACCCTCGCCCTAGCACTGAACCTAGCTATATAACCCGATCTCTTCCCCTAAAACTAACCCCAACCCTAGCCCTAACCATAGGCCTAACCCTAACACTAATCATAGCACTAATCCTAGCCCCATTTTAACCCTAACCCTAACCCTAGCCCTAAGACTAACTGTAACTCACACCCTAGCCCTATTTGTATTTATAACCCTATTCGTTACTGTAACTCTCACAATAGACCTAACCTGAGCCCTAAAGCTAGCCATAGCCTTAACTCTAGATCTAACCATAACTCTAAATCTAACCCTAATCTTAAGCCTTAACCTCATTCTACAACTAGCTCTAACACTATTGCTAATCCTAAAACTAGCCCTAATCCAAGCCCTAGCCCTAAAATAAAACAGAGCCATTGTTCTAACCCTAAATTTAACTTAAACAAAACCCTATCCCATAACTAGCCATAACCCGAGCTCTAATTCGAGTACTAGGCCTAAAACTAACCCTCACTCTGACTCATATCCAAACACAAACCTTAGCTCTAAATATCACCCTAACCCTAAAACTAATGCTAACACTAGCCCTAGCCGAAACCCTAACCCTAAAACTAACCCTAATCATAACCCTAGTTCTTACATTGGCCTTAGCCAAACCATAGCCCTAACTCTAACACAAAAAATAGACCTAATCCGAGCCATAACACTAGATTTAATCCTAACCCTAACCCTAAAACTAGCCATAAACCTAACCCTAATCCTAGCCCTAACCTGAGCTCTAATTCTATCCATTACCTTAAGCCAAACCCTATTCATAATGCTAACTCTAGTCCTAATCCTAATCCTTAGCCAAACCTAAACAATAACCCTATTTACTAGTCCTAACACCAGCCCTCATTCTAGATCTAATCCTAACCCAAAATCTCACTCTAACCTTCACCTTTATTCTGACCCTAACACTAATTATAGGTATAAACCTGACCCTAAACAGAAACTGAAACCTGAAACTAGCCCTACCAGTAAACTTATACCTAAACCTAAACCTAACACTAGCCCCATACCTAAACCTAATCCTAAATCTAACTATTACTCTAGCCCTTGACCTAAACAAAAACTTAGTGCTAACCCTAACAATAACCCTTAACCTAAACCAAAGACTAACCCTACCACTAGGCTTAACACTAGTTCTATTCTGGATTTCACCCTAACCCTAACTTTAACCTGAACAGTGGCCCTGAAAATAACATTAAACCTATCTCCAAACCTGACCTTAACCCAATACCTAAAACTAACACTAGACCTAGCCATAACCCTAACCCTAAAACTAGCTCTAATCAGAACCCTAGAACTTACATTACACATAGCACTAACACTAGGCCTAAACATAACCCAAAACATAAATAACCCTAACCCTAATTGAGGCCTAAACCTACCGTAAGAATAACCCTCACCCTAACCCTAACCCTATTCCTAACCCTAATCCTAACCCTCACCTTAGTCCTAAACCTAGCTCAAAGCCTAACCCTTAGCCTAAAAATAACCCTAGCACTATCCCTAACCATAACCCTAACCATAGCCTTAATTCTAACCTTAACCCTAGACCTAACAATAGCTCTAACCCTAGCCATTACCCTAACTCTAACCCTAACCATAATGATAACCCTATCCATAACCCTAACTGAAATCCTAACCCAACCTTAAACCTAACCCTAGACTTAACCCTAAACCTAAACCTTGCCATAGCCTTAACCCTAACTCAAACCATATCTCTTACCATAAAACCAACAGTAAACCTAGCCCTAAAACTAAACTTAAACCTAAACCTAACCTTAACCATAAAGCTAACCTTATATCTAACCCAATCTATTACGCTAAAACTATTCCTAACCCTAATGAAAATCCTAGACCTAACCCTGACCATAAAACTAAACCTAACCCTCATCCTAGAACCAACCTTAGCTCAAAACCTAAACTTTACCCTAAATATAACCCTAACCCTAAACCTAAGCTAGGTTTAATAGCCCTAACCCAAAACCTAACCTAACTCTAGCACTAATCCTAACCTAACCCTAGCCCTAAGCATAGATCTAACCCTATATATTATACTTATGATAACCCTAATCATAATGCTAACCCTAGGCAAACCCTAACCCTTTTGCTAACCCTAAAGCTCTCCAAGCCCTAAACCTACCCTGAAACCTAAACCTAACCCAATCAATTATCATAACCCTAACACTAACCCTAATGTTCATTTGAGCCCTATCTGTAAACCTTAACCTAAAACAAACCGTAACACTGATCCTGATCCTAAAAATACACCTAGCTCTAAACCTGACCCTTACCCGAAGCCTAACACTTACACTAGGCATAGACACAAACCTAACCCTAAATATACCACAAACTATAACACTAGACCTGACATTATCCCTAGCCCTAATTCTAGACCTAACCCTACAACAAACCGTAGCCCTCATCCTAGCATTTAACCTAGCCTTAATCAAAACCCTAACCCTAAACCTAGCCCTAACCCTAATTCTAAACCTAACCCTACCTCTAAACCAAGCTATAACACCATGCCTTACCCTAAAATTAACTATAACCCTAGCCCTAACACTAGGCCTAAGCGGAACACTAACCCTAGCCCTAATCCTAGACCTAACTTAGCCCTATCCATAATACTAACCAAAACCCTAGGCCTAAGACTAACTGTAACTCTCACCCTAGCCTTAGCCCTAGATCTAACCCTATCTGTTACCATGACCATAACCATAGCCCTAAACCTTGCCATAAAGTTAGACCTAGCACTAATCCTAGATCTAATGCTAAATCCAAATCTAACCCTAAACCAAAGCCTAAGCCTAACACTAACAATAGCCCTAACCCTAATGCTAATCGTATAACTAGACCAA
>NW_027287689.1:212157-318655 GCF_047511675.1 Marmota flaviventris | reverse complement strand
AACAGTAACCCTAACCCTAAATCTAACACTAACCATAACACTAATCATAACCCTAAACCTTAACCTAACCCTAAACTTTACCCTAACCTGAACACTAACCCTAACTCTAACGTTAACCATAACACTAACACTAAGAGGAAAACTAACCCTAACCATAACACTAAATGTGACCTAAGGCTAACCCAATCACTATCTCTAAAACTAACCCTAATCTTAACCCTATTGCTAACCCAATCACTATCTCTAAAACTAACCCTAATCTTAACCCTATTGCTAACCCTAACTCTAACCCTAAACCTAACACAAACCCTAAGTTTTACCACAACCTTAACCCTAACACAAACTATAACCCTAAACAAAGCACTAAACCTAACTCTTACCTTAACCCTAACTCTAAACCTAAACCTAACCCTATCCCTAACCCTAATACTAACCCTAACATTAACCCTAAACCTAATAATAACCCTAACCATAACACTAACCCTAACCCTAATACTAAATCTAACCCTAATCCTAACTGTAACCCTAAACCTATCCCTAACCCTAACAGAAATTCTAACCCTAACCCTAACAAATAAACCTAAACCTAACCCTAACCCTTTCCCCAACACTAAACCTAACCATAAATCTAACCATAACACTAACCATAACCCTAACACAAACCCTAATGCTAACCATAAACATAACCCCAAACGAAGCCTAACTCTAACCATAACCTAACCCTTACCATAACCCTAAACATAAAACTAACCCTAAAACTAAACTTAACCCTAAATCTAATGAAAACCCTAACACTAACCCTACCCAAAAACTAACCCTAAATCTAATCCTAACACAAAATTTAACTCTAACCCTAGCCCAAACCTAACACTAACCCTAACTCCTGCCTGAATCCTAAATGTAACTTTAACCTTAATTCTAACCTTAACCCTCACTCTAACAGAAATCCTAACACTAACTCTAATACTACCCCTAACCCTAAACCTAACAGTAACTGTATTCGTAATCATAACCCTAAACCTTACACTTACCCTAACCCTAATCCTAAGATTAACCGTAACCATAATCCTAACCCTAAAACGAAACCTAACCCTAACCCAAACCCTAACACTAACCCTAACCCTAAAGTTAACCCTATCCCTAACACTAACACTCACCCCAACACTAACGCTAACCATAACCATAACATTAACCCTATCCCCAACTCTAACCCTATCAGTAACACTAAACCTAAACATATCCCTAAACTTATCAATAACCATAACCATAATGCTAAACCTAACCCTAACACTAACACTAACCCTAAACCTAAGTTAAACTAACAGTAACACTACCCCTAACACTAAACCTAACCGTAAATTTAACACTAACCCTAACCCTAACCTTACCCTATCATGAAACATAAACCTAAATCTAAGCCTAACACTAAACCTAACCTGATCCCTAACCCTAACACCCACCGTACACCTAACATTAACTTTAAACCTACCCTAACCCTAACTCTATCCATAACCCTAAGCCTGAAACTAACCCAGTCACTAACACTAACCCTAACCCTACCTAAACCAAACCCTAACCCTAACACTCACCCTAACCTTTAATCTTACATTAACCTAACCCTAACTCTAAAATTAATGCTAAACCTAACCCTTACCGTAACTCTAACC
Source organism: Marmota flaviventris (assembly GCF_047511675.1). Lineage (NCBI taxonomy): Eukaryota > Metazoa > Chordata > Mammalia > Rodentia > Sciuridae > Marmota > Marmota flaviventris. The sequence goes on along the minus strand of NW_027287689.1, from coordinate 316,988 downwards.
TAACCCTAACCCTAACACTAACACTAACCCTAACACTAACACTAATCCTAATCCAAACTGTAAGCCTAACCTTAATAATAACCGTAACCCTAAAGCTAAGCCTAAAATTAATTCTAATTGTAATCCTAACCCTAAACCTAACCCTAATCCTAACCCTAACCTTAATCCTAACAGAAACCCTAATTCTAAACCTAACCCCAACTCTAACTTTAAACCTGACGCTAACTCTAATCCTAAACCTAACAATAATCCTAACCCTAACCATAAACCAAACCCTCACACTGACCCTAAGCCTAAACCTAACACTAACCCTAAACCTAACACTAAATCTCACCCTAAACCTAAGTATAACCCTAACCCAAACACTAACACAAACTCTAACCCTAACCCTTACACTAATCCTAACCCTAACCCAAACCCTAAACCCAAACCTATCACTAACCCTAACACTAAGCCTAACACAAACCCTAACCTTAACTCTAAACCTAACTTAACCCTAAATATAACCCTAACCCTAACTCTAACACTAAACCTAAACCTAACCCTAACCTTATCTCTAACACTAATCTTAATCCTAACACTAACCCAAACCTACCCTAAAACTAACTCTAACCCTAACCTTAACCCAAACCTTAACTGTAACTCTAAACATAACAATAATGGTAAACCAACACAATCCCTAACCCTAACCCTACAACTAACCCTAACCCTAACACAACCCTAACCCTAATTTTACACTAACATGAATTCTAACCATAACCCTAAACCTAATTCTAAATATTAACCTAACACTAACCCTAAACCTAATCCTAACACTAACTTTAACTCTAACCATAACACTAAACCCAACACTAGCCCTAACGGTAACGCAAACCCTAACTCTAACCATAACCCTAACCTTACCCTAACCCTAAACCTAATGCTAACCCTAAACTTTTTCCTAATTGTAACACTAACTCTAACATTAATCCTACAAAAAACCCTTACCTTAAACCTTATCCTAACCATAACCATAACACTAACACTAACCCTAAACCTAACCCTAATCCCAACTTTAACTTTATCATTAACCCTAACCCTTACACTATACCTGACACTAACACTAACTCTAACTCTAAAATGAACCCTAATGCTAAACCTAACCCTAACCATAACATGAAATCTAACACTAACCCTAAACCTTACCTTAACCCTGACACTAACCCTAATGCAAACCCTAAACGTAAACATAACCCTAACAATAACCCTAACACTTAATCTCACCCTAATCTAACCCTAAATCAAAAACTGTCTCTAACCCTAATCCTAACATTAACCCTAAACCTTACTATAACCTAACCAAAACACTAATGCTCAACCTAACTGTAACCCTAATACTAAACCTAAAACTAACCCTAAACCTAATCCTAAACCTAAAATTAACACTGACATTAATACTAACCCAAATATGGAACGTAACCTGTAGACCTAACCCTAAACTAACCGTAACCCTAACCTTTATCCTAACACTAATGCTAACTCAAAACCTAACAATAACCCTAATCCTAACCCTAACCCTATCTTATGCTAACCATAACCTTAACACTAAAACAAACACTAACTATACCTGTAACCATAAAACTAACCCTAAATCTAAACATAGCCCAAACTGTAACCCGAATCCTAATACTAACACTAACCCTAACCTAACCCTAATCCTAACATTAACACTAACACTAATCCTAAGCATAAACCTAACAGAAACCATAACCTAAACCATAACCCTGACCCTAACCTAACCCTAAATCTCACACTTACCTAATCCTAATCCTATTTCTAATCCTAACACTAACTCTAACCCTAAACCTAACACTAACCCTAAACCCAACCCTAACCCTATCCCTAAACTTAACAGGAAACTTAAACCTAACTCTAAAACTAAAGCTAACTGTAAACCTACCCCTAAACCCTAAACCTAACACTAACCCTAACCCTAAACCTAACCTAAAGACTAAACGTAACCCTAACACTAAACCTAACCCTATGACTAAACCTAACAGAAACCCTACACCTAACACTAACTCTAACTCTAACCCAAACACGAAAGCTAACCCTAACATTCACACTAACCCTAACCCTAAACCTAACCCTATCTTTAACCCTACCCTAACCCTAACATTAACCTAAACCTATCACAAAACCTAACACTAACCCTAACAGAAGATCTAATCCAAACACTAATCCTAACCATAACCCTAAACCTAACACTATCCCTAACACAAAACCTCACCCTAACCCTAACACTAACCCTAAACCTAAACTTATCACTTATCCTAATTTTAACTCTAACCCTCACCCTACACTAACCCTCAACCTTAACCTAAACTTAACACTAACCCTAACCTAAAACAAACACTATCCGTAACCCAAACATAACACTAACCCTAACCCTATCCCTAATCCTAATCCTATTTTAACTATAACCGTAACAATAAGTGTAACCCTAAGTGTAATCAAAACATTAACCCTAACTTAAACCTAACACTAAACATAACCCTAACACTTACCCTAAACCTAATACTAACACTAACCTAAGCCTCACCCTAATCATAAACCTAATCCTAACACTTACCCTAACACTAACACTGACCCTAACCCTAAATCTAACACGAACCCTAACCCTAACCCTATACCTAAACTTAACCCTAACCCTAACACTAACATGAACCCTATCCCTAAACCTAATACTTACACTAATCTAATGCTAACCCTAAACTTAACCCTAAAACTAACACTAACCCTAATCTGACATTAACCATAAACCTAACGAAAACCTAATACTAACCCTAACACTAACCCTAACCATAACCATAACCTTGACCCTAACCCTAACGCTAACCCAAACTATAACCCTAACTTTTAACTAACACTAACCCTAACACTTACCTAACCCTAACCCTAAACCTAACACTAAACATAACAGTAACCCTAACCCAAATGTTAACACTAACTCTTACCCCAACACTAACCCTATCACTAAAGCTAAACCTAAACCTAACTCTAAACCTAATACTAACGTTAACCCTAAGAGTAACCATATCCATAACCCTATCCCACACCGTAACCCTAAAACTAACCCAAACACTAACACTGAGCCTAACTATAACCCTAATCTTAATTGTAACCCTAACCCTAACCCTAACACTAAACCTAATGCTAAACCTAAACCCACGACTAATTCTAATCATAACACTAAATCTAACTTTAATCCGAACTGTAACTATAACCCTAAACCTAAACCTTACCTAAACATAACCCTATCCCTAACAGTAACCGTAAAAATAACGCTAAGCCTAAACCTAACCCAGTCCCTAACCCTAACCCTCACACTAACCCTAAACCCTAAACCTAACACTAACACTTACTCAAACTCTAACGCTAAACCTAACCCTAACCTTAACACTAACACAAACCCTAAACCTAAACCTAATAAAACACTAATGCTAACTGTTACACTAACACGAACCCTCATCCTATCTCTAACCTTAATCTAACCCCAACCTAAACCTAACCCTAACTCTAACACTAGAACTAAACATAATCCTATCCCTAACCCTAACACTAACACCCTAATCTAACCATAAAACTAATCTAAAACAATCAATCACCCTAAATATAACTCTAACCCTCACTCTAAACTTAAACCGAATGCTATCCCTAATCCTAATCCTAACATGAAACCAAAACATAATCCTAACCCGAAGCAAACCCTAACACTAACCTTCACCGTAACCCTAACCCTAAACCAAACCGTAACACAATACCTAAACCAAACACTAACATTAACCTAACCCTAACCATGACCCTAACCCCAACCCTCACCATAAACCTAAAGCTAACCTAACCCTAACATTGGCACTAAACCTCACCCTACCCCTAAATCTTTAACTAACTCTATCCCAACCCCAATGTAATACTAACCCTAAACCTAATTCTAACGCTAACCCTATCCATAACACTAACACTTACCCTAGCCCTACTAACTCTAACCTTAACTTGAACCCTAAACCTAACACGCTAACACTAACCCTAAGCCAAAGCCTTACCCTAACACAAACCCTAACCCTACCCTAACACTAATTCCAACACTAATCCTAAAACTAACCCTAAACCTAAACCTAATCCAAAACCTATACCTAACCCTAACTCCAACCTGTCCCTAACACTAACCCTTACCCTAACCCTAAACCTAGACCTATAACTAAGCCTAACCCTAACACTTATAGTAACCAAAAAACTTACTAAAACCCTAACCCAAAAACTAACCCTAATGCTAACCCTAACCCTAACCCTAACAATAAACCTAAATTTAACCCTAACCCTAAACCAAAACCTAACACCAATGTTAACCCAAACAAGAACCCTAACACTAACCTTAACCCTAATTTATCCCTAACATTAACCCTAACACAAACACAAATCTTAAACCTAACCCTAAACCTAAACCTAACACTAACCCTAAACCTAACCATAACCCTAAACCTAACCTAATTTTACCCTAATCCTAACCCTTATCATAACCCAAACTATAACACTAACCATAACCCAATCACAAACCCTAAACCTAAACCTAAAACTAACCCTAAAACTAAACCTAAACTAAATCTAACACTAACCCTAAACCTAACACTAACCCTAACCCTAACACTAACACTAAATCTCAAACTAATTGTAACCATAACCATAACCATAACCCTAAAACTTACTCTAACCCTAATTCTATCCCTAACCCTTACATTAAACTTAACCCTAGCCCTAACACTAAACCTAACCCTAAACTTAACCCTAACCAAAATTCTAACCCCAACCCTAACCCTAACACTAACCGTAACACAAACCCTAATCCTAACCCTAACCATAAATGAAACCTAATCCTATGAAAACCTAACACTAACACAAACTCTTACACTATCCCTATAATTAACTCTAAACCTACAACACTAAAAATACCCTAATCCTAACCCAAACAGTAAGAAAAACCATAACCGTAAACCTAATGATAATACTAACCCTAAAACTATCTCTAACTCTAACACTAAACCTAACCATAAACTTAACTCAAACGCTAACAATAACCCTAACCCTAAGCGAGAACCTAACCAAAACACAAAACCTAAACCTAAACCTAACCCTAACACTAACTCTAACCCTAACCCTAACCATACCCTAACATTAACTATAAGTTTCACCTTAACCCTAACCATAATCCTAACACTAAAACTAACCCTAAATCTAACAATATCCCTAAACCTAACTCTAACAATAAACCAAACACTAATCCTAACCCTAATCATAACCCTAAAAGTAACAATAACCATAACCATAAACCTAAACCTAAACCTAACACTAACAATAACCCTAACACTAACCCTAAAACTAACCATAAACCTAACACTAAACCTATCCTTAAACCTAACACTAACCAGAAACCTAACCTTAACCCAAAGCCTAAAGTAACCCTAACCCTAACCCTAGCTGTAACCCTAACACAAACCCTAACCCAGAACATAACCCTAAACCTAACATGACACTAACCCTAACAATTTCCTAACTTTAACCCTTACCCTAACCCTAACACTGAACCTAACACTAACCCTAACCTTAATCCTAACACTATCCCTAACCTCTACCATATCCTTATCACTAACCCTAACCATAACACTAACACTAACCCTGTCCCTAACCTTAATCTTAACCCTAACACTAACCCTAACCCTATACCTAACATTAACCCTACCCTGCCTGTAACCATAAAACTAACCCTAACCCTAACTTATGCCTCACTTTAACTCTCTTACTAACCATAACCCAAAACCTAAATCTAACTTCAACCCTAACAACAACCCGAACTGTAACACTTACCCTAACACAAATTATAACTTTAACCCTAGTACTAACCCTAACACAAACCCTAACCCTAATCCTAACCCTATCTCTAAAACTAACACTAAATATAACCCAAACTCTAACTCTACCTCTAATTCTAACCCCAAAACTAACCCTAACAATAACCCTAAATGTAATTCTAAAACTAAACCTAAACTTAAACCTAACCCTAACTGTAACACTAACTCTAACACTAACCCTAACACAAAAAGTAACCCTAACCTATCTCAAACCCTAACCATAAACCTAACACTAACTCGAACGCTAAACCTATTCCTCATCCTAAGCATAACACTAAACTCAACCCTAATCCTAACCCTTAAACTAACACACAAACAGAACACTAACCCTAAATCTGACCATAACCTAACATTAAACATAAACAAAAACCTAACCCTAACCCTTACACTAACCCTAACCCCAACCCTAACTATAACCCTAACACTAATGTAACCCTAATCCTAACCCTAACAAAAACCATAACCCAAACTTTAACCGATAACCCTAATGTAACCTTACCCTAAACTTTACATAACCCAAACCTAACCCTAACTCTAACCGTAAGACTAATTCAAACCCAAATCTTAACACTAAGCCTTACCCCAAACCTAACCCTATATGAACCCTAACCCTAACTATAACCTGAAACCTAACAGTAACCTTAACACTAATAATACGCTAAACCTAACCCTAACCCTAACCCTAACTACAACACTAACCCTAACACTAACCCTCACCCTAAAACTAAACCTAAGCCTAACTCTAATCCTAACCAACCATAACACTGTCCCTAACCCTAACCTTAAAAATACCCTAAACCTAATCCTAACCATATCACAAATGATAACCCTAATGCTAACACTAATTCTAACACTAACTCTAACGCTTAAACTAACCATTAGACTAACCCTAACCAAACATGAATCCTAACCCCGATACTAACCATAATCCTAACCCTAAACCTAACCATTTCCCAAACATAACCCTAACCCAAACCCTAACAGTAATTCTAACCCTAAACCTCACCCTAATGCTAACCCTAACTCTAACATTAATGTAACCCTAACCCTAACCTTAACCCTCACCAGAACCCTAACCCGCTTTGTAACCCTAACCCTAAATCTAAAACTATACCTAATTCAAAACACTAACCCTAAACCTAACTATAACCCAAAACCAAACACTAACCCTAACCCTAACCCTAAACTTAACACTATCTCTAACATTAACCCTAACCCTAAAACGAACCCTAACTCTAACCCTAACACTAACCCTAACCTAACTCTAACCATAACCCTAAAACTAACAGTTAACCTAATCCTAAACCTAAACCTAACCCTAATATTAACCCTCAGCCTAACCCTAAATCTAACCTAAAACTAAAACTAAACCTTACCCTAACCCTTAATCTAACCCTCACCTTAAACCAAAACCTAACACTAAGCCTAACCCTATCCCTAACAAGAAACATAACCCTAATCCTAAGCAAACACAACCCTAACACTAACCCTAAACTCAACACTAACCTTAACCTAACGCTAACCCTAACCTTAACCACAACCCTAATTCTAACCCTAAACCTAAACCTCACCCTGACACTAACACTAAGCCTCACCCTAATCCTCACCCTAAACCTAACAGTAACCCTAACACAAACATTAAACCTAACACCAATCCTAATCCTAAACATAAAACTAACCCTAACCTTAATCCTAACCCTAACCCTACAACAAATCCTCACCCTAACACTAACACTAAATATAACCCAAACCCAAACACTAACCCTAAACCTAAACCTAACCCTAAACCTAAACCTAACAGAAATCCTAACCATAATCCTAACACAAACTATAAATCTAACCCTAACCCTACTTAACCCAAAACCTAACCCTAAACCTAACACTAATCTTAATAATTAAGATTAACTTAACACTATCTCTAACATTAATTCTAACCCTAAAACGAACCCTAATTCTAACCCTAGCACTAACCCTAACCTAACTCTAACCATAACCCTAAAACTAACAGTTAACCTAATCCTAAACCTAAACCTAACACAAATCCTAACCATAATCCTAACACAAACCATAAATCTAACCCTAACCCTACTTAACCTAAACCCTAACACTAACCCTAACACTAAGCTGTAACACTAAACTTAACCCTTACCCTTACTTTAAAACTCACCCTAAGACCCAAAAGGGTCTACAAAGAAACTATTAGAGCTAATAAATGAATTCAGCAAAGTGGCAGGATATAAAATCAACACGCATAAATCAAAGGCATTCCTGTATATCAGTGACAAATACTCTGAAATGGAAATGAGGACAACCACTCCATTCACAATATCTTCAAAAAAATAAAATACTTGGGAATCAACCTAACAAAAGAGGTGAAAGACTTATACAATGAAAACTACAGAACTCTAAAGAGAGAAATAGAAGATCTTAGAAGATGGAAAAATATACCCTATTCATGGATAGGCAGAACTAACATCATCAAAATGGCAATATTACCAAAAGTTCTCTATAGGTTTAATGCAATGCCAATCAAAATCCCAATGGCATTTCTTGTAGAAATAGAGAAAGCAATCATGAAATTGGAAAAATATGGAAAAATAAAAGACCCAGAATAGCAAAAACAATGCTAAGCAGGAAGTGTGAATCAGGTGGTATACCAGACTTCAAACTATACTACAGAGCAATAGTAACAAAAACAGCATGGTACTGGTACCAAAACAGGCGGGTGGACAAATGGTACAGAATAGAGGACACAGAAACCAATCCACAAAACTACAACTATCTTATATTTGATAAAGGGGCTAAAAGCATGCAATGGAGGAAGGAAAGCATCTTCAACAAATGGTGCTGGGAAAACTGGAAATCCATATGCAACAAAATGAAACTGAATCCCTTTCTCTCGCCATTCACAAAAGTTAATTCAAAATGGATCAAGGAGCTTGATATCAAATCAGAGACACGCCATCTGATAGAAGAAAAAGTTGGCTACGATCTACATACTGTGGGGTCGGGCTCCAAATTCCTCAATAGGACACCCATAGCACAAAAGTTAATAACTAGAATCAACAAATGGGCTTACTCAAACTAAAAAGTTTTTTCTCAGCAAAAGAAACAATAAGAGAGGTAAACAGAGAGCCTACATCCTGGGAACAAATCTTTACTCCTCACACTTCAGATAGAGCCCTAATATCCAGAGTATACAAAGAACTCAAAAAATTAGACAATAAGAGAACAAACAACCCAATCAACAAATGGGCCAAGGACCTGAACAGACACTTCTCAGAGGAGGACATACAATCAATCAACAAGTACATGAAAAAATGCTCACCATCTCTAGCAGTCAGAGAAATGAAAATCAAAACCACCCTAAGATACCATCTCACTCCAGTTAGATTGGCAGCCATTATGAAGTCAAACAACAACAAGTGCTGGCGAGGATGTGGGGAAAAGGGTACACTTGTACATTGCTGGTGGGACTGCAAATTGGTGCGGCCAATTTGGAAAGCAGTATGGAGATTTCTTGGAAAGCTGGGAATGGAGCCACCATTTGACCCAGCTATTCCCCTTCTCGGTCTATTCCCTAAAGACCTAAAAAGAGCATGCTACAGGGACACTGCTACATCGATGTTCATAGCAGCACAATTCACAATAGCAAGACTGTGGAACCAACCTAGATGCCCTTCAATAGATGAATGGATAAAAAAAAAATGTGGCATTTATACACAATGGAGTATTACTCTGCATTAAAAAATGACAAAATCATAGAATTTACAGGGAAATGGATGGCATTAGAGCAGATTATGCTAAGTGAAGCTAGCCAATCCCTAAAAAACAAATGCCAAATGTCTTCTTTGATATAAGGAGAGTAACTAAGAACAGAGTAGGGTCGAAGAGCATGAGAAGAAGATTAACATTAAACAGGGATGAGAGGTGGGAGGGAAAGGGAGAGAGAAGGGAAATTGCATGGAAATGGAAGGAGACCCTCAGAGTTATACAAAAGTACATACAAGAGGAAGTGAGGGGAAAGGGAAAAATAATACAAGGGGGACAAATGAATGTCAGTAGAGGGGGCAGAGAGAGAAGAGGGGAGGGGAGGGGAGGGGGGATAGTAGAGGTAGGAAAGGCAGCAGAACACAACAGACACTAGTATGGCAATATGTAAATCAATGGATGTGTAACTGATGTGATTCTGCAATCTGTGTATGGGGTAAAAATGGGAGCTCATAACCCACTTGAATCAAAGTGTGAAATATGATATATCAAGAACTATGTAATGTTTTGAACAACCAACAATAAAAAATTTAAAAAATAAAAATAAAAAAAATAAAACTCACCCTAAACCTAAACATAACCCTAACACTAAACCTAACCATAATCCTAACACTAACCCTAAACCTAAATCTAACCCTTAACAAAACATTAATCCTAAACTTAACCCTAACCCTAACTGTAATAATAACTCTAAGCCTAACACTAACCCTAAAAGTAAACCTAACACAAAGCCTAATCCTAAACCTAAAACGAACCCTAACACTAGCCGTAAGACTAACCCTAACCCTAACCCTAACACTTATTCTAAACCTAACCCTAACCCTAACAATAACCCTAAAATAACCCTAAACCTAATGCTAAACCCAAACCTAAACCTAATAGTAACCCTAAAGCTAACCCTAACACTAAATTAACACTAATTTTTACCTAACCCTAACCCTAATCCTTACCTAACCCTAATGTAACCCTAACCCTAAATCTCACCTAACCATAACCCTAATCCTATACCTAACCCGTACCCTAACACTAACACTAACGCTATTAATAAACCTAACCCTATTACTAATCCTAAGCATAAACCTAATCCTAAACCTAACACTAACCTTAATACTATCCCCAAAACTGCTATTAACCCTAAACATAACCTGAAACCTAACATTAACCCTAATGCTAAAATTAACCCTAACACTAACCCTAATCCTAACACTAATTCTAACACTAATACTTCCCATAAATCTAACCCTAACCCTTACCCTACTCTAAACTTAACCCTAAGCCAACCTTTAACCATAATCAAAAAAACAAATCCTAAACCTATTCCTAACGCTAACACTATTCCTAAATCTAACATAAACATAAACCAAACACTAACACGAAGCCTTACCCTAAATTTAAACTTAATCCTAACAATAAACCTAACTGTAACCCTAACATGAACCCAAATCCTAACCCCAAACTAATCCTAATGCTAACCCTAAAATTAACCCTAAAACTAAAACTAAACACTAACCCTAACCCTAAACCTACCATGAACCTTAACCCTAACCCTAACTGTAACACAAACCCTAACCTGAAACCTAACCCTAACACTAAGATTAACCCTCAACCTAACCATAACCCTAACAATAACCTAAACCTAACCCTAACCCTAAGCCTAACGTAAACTTAATCCTATCCCAAACCATACCCGTAACACAAACTTTAACCCAAAACCTAACCCTAACCCTAACCAAAACCTAACCCTAACCCTAACACTAACCCTAATGCTAAACCTAACCCCAATCCTAACACTAACCCTAACCCCAACCCCAACCCTGTCACCAACCCTACTCAAACTCTAACCCGAAACCTAAAACTAACTCTAAACTTAGCACTAACACTAACCGTAACACTAACTCTAACCTATGCATAATCCTAATCCTAAACCTAAACCAAACCCTAAGCCTCACTCTAACTCTAATACTAACCATAACCATAAAACTTACTGTATCACTAAACCTAACAGAATCCTTAACCCTAAACCTTACCCTAACACAAATCATATCCTTTACCCTAACACTAACCTTTAACCTAACACTAAGTCTAAAACTGACCCTAACCCTAACCCGATCTATAACCCTTACCCTAACCCTAAAACTAACCCTAACCATAACCCTAACCCTAAATGTAACTCGAACTTCAACCATAACTTTAACCCTATCCATAACACTTACACTACCCCTAACCCTAAAACTAACCCTAAACCTATACCTAACCCTAACAATATTTCTACCCTAAAGCAAACACTAACACTAAACTTAATATTAAACCTAAATCTAACCCTAACACTATCCTTAACCCTAAATCTAACAAGAATCCTCAACCCAACAATAACCATAATGCTAAAACTTAAACTAACCCTAAACCTAACACTAACCTAACACATACCTTAACCCTAACCCTAGCCCTAATATTAACTAACCCTAATTTTTACACGAGCCATAAATCTGACCCTAACACCAACCCTAATCCTAACAATAAACCTAAACCTAATTTTAATCCTATCCCTAACACTAACCCTAAAGGTAATCCTAACAGTATACTAACACTAACATTAACCCTAACGCTAACCCTAAACCTAAACTTTACTTTAACCAAAATCCTAAACCATAACCCTAAACCTAACGTAAACTTAAAACTCACCCTTACCCTAACCCTAACCCTAACCCTAACACTAAGCCTAAACACAACACTAACCCTTACCCAAACACTAGTTTTAAAACTAACTGTAACCATAATTCTAACCCTAACCTTCACCATAACCCTCAATAAAACCCTAAAACAATCCCTAAACCTAAACCTAACACCAACCCTAACCCTAAACCTAACACTAACCTTAACCCTAAACATAACACAAACCCAAAACCTAACCTCAACCCTGACAATAACCCTAATTCTAATTATAACACTAACCCTTACCCTGACCCTAACCAACCAAACACTAACACTAACAGTAAACATAAATCTAAAACTAAACATAACCCAATCCAAACACTAACCCTAACCCTAACCTAACTGTAACCCTTACCCTGACATAAACCTAAACCTAACCCCTAACACTAAATCTAACTCTAACACTAAACCTAACCCTATTTCTAAACTAAGCTTAAACTTAAACCTAAGTCTAGCACTAACCCTAACACTAACACTAACCTTAATACTAAACCTAAACCTAACACTATCTCAACCCTAACATTAACCCTAACAATAACCCTAAACCTAATACTAACTCTAACCCTAATACTAACTGTAACACTAACCTAAACATAACCCTAACAAAAACCTAAACTAACACCAACCCTAACACAAATCATAACCCTAACACTAACACTAATCATAACCTAACTTGAACCCTAACCCTAACCATAACACTAACCCAAACCCTAACCCTAACATAAACCTTACATTAAAACTAAACATAACCCTAAACTAACCATAACACTAACCCGAACCTTAGCCCTAAACATAACACTAAAACTAAACTTAACCCTAATCCTGACACTATATCTTAACCTATCCATAACCTAACAATATTCCTAACCCTAACCCTAACCCTAATCCTAACAAAACCCTAATCCTAAATGTAACACTAACGATAACCCTAACCCTAACCCTAACGCTTACACTAACCTTAAACCAAACCATAACCCTAATGCTGTCACTAACCCTAACCCTAATTCTAACACTAACCATAACTCTAAACCTAAACCTAAATCTAACACTAAAACTAACCCTACCCTAACATGAACTTTAACACTAATCCTAATCCTAATTAGAACCGTAACACCAACTCTAACCCTAAACTTAACACTAACCCAAACCCTAACTTTAATCCTAACCTAAACCTAACCCTAAACCTAACCCTAACCCTAATCCTAATCATAACCATAAACCTAACCAAAACACTAACCTAACCCTAACACTAAAATTAACCCAAAACCTAACTCTAAACCTAACACTTAAATTAACCCTAACTCTAATAGTAATACTAACTCTAATCATAACCCTAAACCTAACCCTAAACCTTACCTTAATCCTAATCAAATACAAACACTGACCCTAAACTTAACCTTAACACTAACATTAACCCTAATGCTAACCCTAATCCTAAACCTAAAACTAACACTAAGCATAACCCTAAATGTAAACCTAAACCTAACATTGACCATAACCCTAACACTAACACAAACCATAAACCTAATCCTAATCAAAATTAAACTAAACCTAACCCTATCCCTAATACAAAACCTAACCCCAACCTAACCCTAACCCTAACACTAACCCTCACCATAACACTAACCCTAATTATAACATAACCCTAAACCTAGCACTAAAATTAACCCTTACCATAATACTATCCCTAATACTCACCCTAACCTAACCCTAACAGTAACACTAACCCTAATCATAACCCTAACCCTAACCTAAACCTCACCTTAAACCTAACACTAACCCTAACACTACCACTAACCCTAAACCTAAACTTAACCCTAACACTAACCCTAACACTAACAATAACACTAACCCTAACCTGACCCTAACTGTAACACAACCCTAACCCTAACATAATATTAGTTTACACAAACCCTAACCCTAACAATAATGTTAGTTTACATGGCTGCCCTTCAACCAAAGGCTTTATTTTTTAACTCCATTGAGAAGCTTTGTCTCAATCTGCCATGTACAAATACCTTTTTCTTCTTTCTTCCTTTCTCAAGCTTTTAAATTAAGTCTAGTTTCCTCAAAATCTTTTTAAATGGCATTTTACAACTTTTTACTTTACCACACAGAGATTATCTCATCTAGAATCATTTCTTTTTCCTTTAACCTTTTATATTAAAATATATTTCCACATCTTGAATCTTTTTCTATCTCTTTTTTAACCGTTAACCATTTTTATAAATTCACATTTTGAAACAACTCTTATAAAATTCTGATTTAGACAAATTACTCCACTTTAATAAGATGAAAGACTTTCATGTTTTTTATGGTACAATAATAATATAATTGAAACCGAACTGAAACTTCTTATACTCTTTGTATATAAATTACAAATGATAGAATCTTAACTCTTAGAAACCTTGTTTTAGCAAACAGCAACTCTTTATTCCTGAACTCACACCAGCCGTCTACAATCACGTTCTGGGGAAATCCACGTTCTCTGCCCAAATCCACTGGGCTTCTGTCTCCCAAAAAATACTGTCTGAATCCCCTGAGAACTCAAGGGGAACTCAGGCAACAGGATACGTCCTATTCCCAGCAGGAATAATCTTAACCTTAAACCTGGAACCTAAACTGGGAATGCCCTAAACCCGATTATCCTAAACCAGGAACACCCTAATCTGCCTGGTCCTTGAGCAAGGTCACCTACATGCAATGTCACTGCAAAATGTCCTATTTCCACGAGTCCTTCCACTAAGCAACATGGGGTACGCTGGCAAGGAAATTGTCATACCTACTTGGCTAATGGCTCCCAGCATCTAACCCTAAATAATCTGTTAGGTAATCCTAACAGTACCCTAACACTAACATTAACCCTAACGCTAACCGTAATCCTACTACTAACCTAACACTAACCCTAATCCTAATACCAACCCTAACTCTAACCTCAACCTAAGTGTAACACAACCTAACCCTAACTGTAACACAAACCCTAACCCTAACAATAATCCTAACCCTAAATAATGTGTTAGGAAATCTTAATAGTACCCTAACACTAACATTAACCCTAACCCTAACCCTAATCCTACTACTCACCTAACAGTAACCCTAATCCTAATACCAACCCTAACTCTAACCATAACCCTAACCCTAAACCTAACCAAAAAACTAACTCTAACTGTATAATTAACATTAACCCTAACCCTAACCTAAACCTTACACTAACCATAACCCTAACTCTATCATGAACTGTAACCCTAAACCTAACCCTAACCCTAACCCTAACACTACCCCTACCCGTAACCCTAACCCTACCCTGAAACCTAACACTAACCATAATCCTAACCCTAAACCTAAACATAATCCTAACTATAACATTAATCCTAACCATAACCTTATCTTTACCTAACCCTAAAAATAACCCTAACAAAAACATCAACCCTAATCCTAACCCGAAACAAAAACCGAACCCTAACCTAATCCTAACACTAAACCTAATCCTTACATTAAAACTAAACCTAACACTAAACCTGACACTAACCCTAATTTTAACCCTACATCTAAACCTAAACTTAATTTTAACGCTAAACCAAACACTAACGCTAACCCTAAATATAACACTAACACTAACCCTAATCCTAAGCCTAAAAGTAACCCTAACCCTAACCCTAACACGAACCCTAAGCCAAACCCTAACCATAACCAAAATATAACCCTAACCCTATCCTTAACACAAACCCTAAACCAAACCTAACCCCAACTCTAACATTAATTCTAACCCTAACCTTAAACCTAAACCTAAATTAACCCTAAGCCTAAAACTAACACTAATCCTAACCCTACAATTCACCCTAACTCTAACCCTAACAATAACACTAACTCTAAATATAACCCAGAAACTAAACATAAATCTTTCTTTAACTCTGACCCTAACCCTAAAACTAACCCTAACTCTAACACTAACACTATCCCTAAACCTAACCTTTACCCTAACCTAATACTAAACATAATCCCAAAACTAACACTAACCCTAATCCTAAACCTAACCAAAACACTAATACTAACTCTAACACTACCCCTATAACACTAACCCTAACCCTAAACCTAAACCTAACCTAATTTTAACTCTAACTTTAACTTTAAACCAAATCCTAACTGTAACCCTAACCCTAAACTTAACCCTAATCGTAACCCTAACACAAACCTAACCCTAAACCTCACCCTAACCTGATCACTAACACTAACTCTTTTCATAACTCTAACCCTAGTGCAAAACCTTACCCTAACCCCAACACTAATCCTAACCTTAACCCTAATACTAACCCTAATCCTAACCTTTACCCTAACCTAAAACTAACCCTAACCCTAAAACTAATAATAATCCTTACCCTAAACCTAACCAAAACATTAATACTAACTCTAACACTAACCCTAACGCTAACCAAAACCCTAAGACTAACCTTAACCCTAACAGTACTTCTCACCCCTAACCCTAACACTAACCCTAACCGCAACAGTAACTGTAACCTAACAAAACCACTAAACATAACCCTGAATTAACCCTAGCCCTAAACCTAACCAAAATGCTAATACTAACCCTAACACTATCAGTAATGCAAACCCTAACCCTAAAAGTAACCCTAACACTAACCCTAATCCTAACTCTAAATCTAACCCTAACTCTAACATGAACCCTAAGCCTAAACCTAACCCTATCACAAACACTAACCTTAACCCTAACCCTAACCCTAATGAAAATACTAACCCCAATTCTAACTGTAAGCCTAATCTTAACTGTAACCCTAAGCCTAACCCAACCCTAACCCTAACACAAATCCTAACACTAAACCTAACACTAATTCTCATGCTAAACCTAACCCTAATCCCTAAAACTAACCCTAACCCTAACCTTAACACTAACCCTAAACCTAAAATAATTTTAGCCCTAACTTTAACTTTAACCTGAATCCTAACTGTAACTGTAACCCTAAATTTAAACCTAACCATAACCCTAACACACACCCTAACACAACCCTAACTCTAACACTAACCCTAACCCTAAACTTCACCCTAACCCTAACTCTAACACCTACACTAAATCTCTTCATAACCCTAATCCTAGCCCTATACTTATCCTAACCCTAATACTAACCCTAACCCTAACCTTAACACCAACCCTAAACCTAACCCTTATTCTAACTTAACACTAACCCTAACCCTAAAACTAATACTAACCCGAAACCAAAACCCAAACAAAACACTAATACTAACTCTAACACTAACCCTAATGCTAACCCTAACCCTAACAATAACCCTAACCCTAACTCTAAGAGGACTTCTAACTTTAACACTAACCCCTAACCGCAACAGTAACCGTAACCTAACACTAAACCTAAGCCCAACTCTAACAGGAATTCTCACCCTAACCCTAACAATAACCCTGACTGCAACAGTAACCCTAACCTAACACTAACGCTAACCCTAACACTAATATTAACCCTAAACCTAAATTTAGCCAAAATGCTAATACTAAACCTAACACTAACCATAATTCAAACTCTAAACCTAAAACTAATCCTAACACTAAAACTAACCAAAACACTAATACTAACCCTAACACTAATCCTAAATTTAACAATAACCCTAACACTAACCCTTACTCTAACCTTAAAAACAGGAACTCTCACCCTAACCCTAACCCTAACCCTAACCCTGAACCTAAACCTAAACCTAACACTAACCCTAAACCTAATCCTCAACCTAACCCTAACCCTAACCTATCAAAAACCCTAACTCTAATCATAACTCTATCCCTAATTGTAAACCTAACCCTTAACTTAAACCTAATACTAACCCTAAACCTAACCCTAAACCTAACCCTAACATGCCCCTAACCCTAACCCTAACCATTTCTTTAACCTAACCCTAACCCTAATACTAAGACTAAAACTAAAACTTATACTAACCCTAGTCCTAAAACTAACCTTATCTGTAACCTAACCCTAACTGTAACCTAAGCCTAACATTAACCCTGACAATAATACTAACTATAAACCTAACAATAACCCTAAACCTATCTCTAACCCTAACCTAAAGTATAATCCTAACCCTAACCCTTATTCTAACATGAACCCTAACTCCAATCCTAACCCTAACAATAATTCTAACACTAACCCTAACCTTATCCCTCACCCAATTTCTAACCTGAAAACAAACCCTATTACAAATGATAAACCTAAATCAAATCTAACCCTAACCCTCACCTTTATGTAACACTAACACTAAACTCAACCTTAACCCTTTTATTAAACCTAACCATAACCCTAAAGCTAAACCTAACATTAACCCTAACTGTAAACCTAACACTGACCCTAACACTAACCCTAATCCTACCCTGAACCCTAAAACTAACCCTAAACTTATACTAACCCAAACTCTATACCTAATCCTACTGTAACCCTAACCCTAACCCTAACACAAAACCTAAACCTAAGTTTAACCCTAACCCTTAACCTAATTCTAACCAAACAATAATCGTAAACCTAACCCTAACCCTACCCCTAAATTTAACCCTAAATGAAACTTTAAGCCAAAAACTTACAGTAACCGTAAACCTTACTCTAAGACTAACACTAACCCTAACTCTAATCCTAACACTAACCCTCACCCTAAACCTAACAATAAACCTAACCATAACCCTAAACCTAACTGTAACACTAACCCTAACCCTAACCCTAACCCTAACTCTAACACTAACCCTAAAATTAACCCTAACCCTAACACTATCTCTAACCTGAACCCTAACCCTAACACTAACACTAGTAGTAACCTAAACCTACCAATAACCCTAACTCTAACGCTTACACGAACCATACCCTAAACCTAACACTATTCCTAAAACTAACCCTAACCCCTAACATTAACCCTAACCCTAAACCTAACCCTAACCCTAACCCCTAACACCAACCCTAAAACTAAACCTAAACCTAACACTAACACTAACACTACCCTAACCTTAACACTAACACTTATTCTATCCTTAACCCTGACACTAACACTAATCCTAACCCTACAATGAAGTCTAACCCTAACATGTACCCTAACCCTAACACTAAACTTAACCATATTCTTAACCCTAACCCTTACACTAACACTAAACCTAATCCTAAACCTAACCTTAACACTAACCCTAAACATAAAACTATCCCTATCACTAACACTGACCCTTATACTAACAATAAACCTCACCATAAATGTAAACCTAACCCTAACACTTACTCTAAACCAAAGCCTAACACTAACCCTAAATCTAACTTTAACACTAACCTAAAGAGTAATCCTAACCCTAAACCTAAATCTAACTGTAATACTAACCCTAACCCTAATAGTAAACATACACCTAACCCTAACACCAACCCTAACCCTAACTCTAACAGGAAACCTAAACCTAATCCTAACCGTAACCCTAACCCTAACCATAACCCTAACCCTAACCTTAAGAAAAACCCTTAACATAATGCTAACCCTAACAAAAACTCTAACCAAACCATAACCCTAACCCATACATAAAACTAATCCTAAACCTAACCCTAACACTAACTCTAACACTAAACCTAAACCTAACACTAACACTAAACCTAACACTGACACTAACCCCAACCCTAACCCTATAACTAACACTAAACCTAAACCTAAACCTAACACTAACCCTAACCCTAACCCTAACCATAACCATAACCATAACCTTAACCCTAAACCTAATTCTAACTCTAATCTTAACTGTAACCCTAATGATAACCTTAACCCTAACCCTAACCAAACACTAACCCTAACACTAACCCTAACACTACCCGAAAAGCCAACCCTAATCCTAACTCTAAGACTAACTCTAACCCTAACCTGAACCCTAAGCCTAAACCTAACCCTATCACGAACACT
Organism: Marmota flaviventris; assembly: GCF_047511675.1. NCBI lineage: Eukaryota > Metazoa > Chordata > Mammalia > Rodentia > Sciuridae > Marmota > Marmota flaviventris. The sequence goes on along the minus strand of NW_027287689.1, from coordinate 296,634 downwards.
AACCCTAACCCTAACACTAACCCTAACACTAACCCTAACACTAACCCTACTCCTAACCCTAATACTAACCCTAACCCTAAGCGTAACCCTAAACTTAACTGTAAACCTAATCCTAACCCCAAACCCTAATACGAACACAAATGCTAACACTGAACCTAGCACTAACCCTAAAGCTAACCCTAAACCTAACCGTAACCTTAACCCTAACCCTAACTCTAACCCTATCCCTAAACCTCACCCAGTCTCTAACCCTAACCTTAATCCTAACACTAATCCTAACCCTAACCCTTACCCTAAACCTAACACTCACCTAATCCTAATGCTAAACCTAAAACTAACGATAACCCTAAACCTAACACTAATCCTAAACCTAACTATAACCCTAACACAAACATTAACGCTATTCATAACCTTAACTCTAACCCTAACCCTAAATCAAATGGCAATCCTAAGCCTAAACCGAATTCTAACAGTAAACATAACTGTAACCCTAACCCCATCCATAATACTAACCCTGCCTCCATTCCTATCCGTTACCCTAAACCAAACCCTCACCCTAATGCTACCCTAGTCCTAACACTAATTCTTAGACAATCCCAAACCCTGATTCTTTTACTAGTCCTAACACTCAGCCCCATTCTAGCTCTAGCCTTAACCCAAAACTGAGCCTTATTCTGACCCTAACATAACCCTAGATCGAAACCTGGCCCTAACTCTTCCCCTACCAGTTAACCTATACCTAAACCTAACAGTAACACTAGAAATAGACCAAATGTAATCATAAATAGTTATATATTTAGCCCTATCCCTAAACAAAAACCTTGAACTGGCCCTAAAAATTACCCTAAACCTAACAAAAAGGCAAACCCTATCCCTAGACCCAATGCTATTCCTAATTCTGGCCCTAACTGTAACCCAAACACTGATGCTTACCCTAACACACACCCTAGCACTAAACGTTATCCTAACTCAAAACCTAACCATAACACTAGACTTTTCCATAACCCTAACCCTTAAACTAGCCATAACCATAACCCGAGCTCTTTTATTACCCATAGCCCTAATGCTAGGCATAAACATCACACAAACCTAGCCCTTATCTAGCCCTAAACCTAGCCCTAATTTTATCCCTAAACATAACACTAGAACTAACCCTAACCCTAACCCTTGCCTTAGTCCTAAACCTAGCTCAAACTCTAACCCTTTCCTAATCATAACACTAACCCTAACCCTAACCCTAACCCTAGCCCTGATTCTAATCCTAACCCTTGCCGTAGACCTAACCCTAGCTCAAACCCTAATACTTAACCTAAATCTAACCCTAACTCAAACCCTAGGCCTAATCCTAACCCTAGCCATAAACTTAATCTTAACCCTAGCCCTAACCTTAGCTCTAACCCTATCCATTACCCTAAAGATAAGCCTAAACCAAATGCTAACCCTAGGCCTAATGCTAAACCTATCACTAACAATAACCATATAGATTACTCTAAACCTAACCTGAATCCTAAATCTAACCCTATCCATTACCCAAATCCAAAACCAAACCCTAATGCTAATACAAGCCTTAACCCTAAACCTTAACCTAAACCAAACCATACCCAGACACTGACCCTAATAAAACACCTTGCTCTAAACCTGACCCTTACCTTAAACCTGACCCTTAAACTAGACATAGCCATAAGCTAACCAAAATTACCACTTATTTGGAACCTACACCTGACATTAGCCCTAGCCCTAATCTTAGCCCTAGCCCTAACACATAGCCTCATCCTGGCACTAAACCTAGCCTTAATACTTACCCGAACTCTAACCCTAGCCCTATATCAAATTCTAACCCAAACCCCTAGCTCTAAACCTAGCTATAACCCCCTTCTCCTAAATATAACCCTAACCCTAAAACTAACACTAACCATAACCCTAGCCCTAACACTAGGCCTAACCCTAACACTAATGCTAGCGCTAATCCTAGCCCTAATTTAGTGGTAACCCTAAACCTACACCTAACCTAGCCCAAAGAATAGCTCTATCGCACCCCAGTCCTATTTCTAGTTCTAACCCTATCCATTACCGTAACCCTAACACTAGCCCTAACCTTAAACCTAATGCAGACCCCAGTCCTAAACCTAGATCTAACCATAACAACAAATCTAAGCCTAAACCTCATTCTACCACTAGCCCTAACACTGTCGCTAATCCTAAAACTAGCCCTAACCCTAGCTATAAATCAAAAACAAAACTGAGCCATAGCCTTAACCTAACCCTATCCTAATGGTAACACTAGACCTGACATAAGCCTAATTCCTAATTCTTACCTAACCTAAAACAAAACCTAACCCTACACCTAGACTTTATCCTAGCCCTAATGCGAGTTGTGTCCCTAACCCTGTTCAGTAACACTGATCCTTACACTGACCCTAACACTAACCCTATCTCTAATCATCTCCCTAAACCTAAACCTAATTTAAACCCTAGACCTTGACCTAGACCCAATGTTATCTCTAATCATAACCCTAGTTCTTACATTAGCTGTAGTCCTACACTAGCCCTAACCTAAACCAAAACCTAGCGCTAATCTGAGCCGTAACTCTAGTTTTAATCAAAGCCCTAACCCTATCACTAGCCCTAACACTTAACCTAAACCTAACCCTCAACCCTAAACCTTGTCTAACCCGAAATATAAACCGAACCATAGCACTATTCCTAACCATAACACTAGCCCTCAAACTAGATATAATTTTATCCATTACCCAAACCATAACCCTAAGCAAATTCTAATGCTAGGCCTAACCCTAACCATAGCCCTCACCTAACCAAAACCCTAGGCCTAACTGTAGCTCTAATCCTATTCATTACGTGAACCATATCTTTAACCAAATTCTATCTTTAGGCCTAACTCTAACCCTATGCCTTACCCTAACTCTGTCCATTATACTAACCCTAACCTACCCTGAAACCTAATCATATCCATTACCCTAACCCCTAATGCTAATTTTAGCCCTATCCCTAAACCTTAACTTAACCCATACCCTAACCCTGACTCTGACCCTAATAATACCCCTAGCTGTAAACCTGAACCTAACTTTCAACGTAACTCTTACAATACACCTGGTCATAAACCTAAACCTAAAACTCTCCCTAACCATAACCCTAGAACTGACATTAGCCATAGGCCTAATACTAGCCCTAACCCTAGCACAAACCCTACCCCTAATCCTAGCCCTAAGACTAGCCTCAATCCTAATCCTAACCTTAACCAAGGCCTAACCCTAATTTTATCCCATGTCCTAGCCCAAAATGTAGCTGTAACATCATACCTTACCCTAACCGTAATGCTAACCCTAACCCTAGTCTTAAACAAGGGCCTAAACCTACCACTAACCATAGCTCTAATCTAGCCCTAATTTAGCCCTAACCCTAAACCTAATACTATCCCTAGCCCTAAGACTAACTCTAACTCTCACCCTACCCTATCCCTACTTCTAAACCTATCTGTTACCATAATCCAAAACCTATCCCTATCCCTAGCCCCAACCCTAGCCCTAACCTTCACCCAAGCCCTAAATCTGGATCTAACCTTAACCTTTAGCTTAAAGCTCACTCTAACATTAGCCCTAACCGAAATGCTAATTGGAAAATTGCCCTAACATTACCCTAGCCCTAAAACAAAATTGAGCCATGACCCTAAACCTAACCCTTAACCTAAACCATACCATAACCCTATACCTAGCCCTAAATGTAGTCCTAATTTGAATCCTAACTGTAACCCTAGTTCTAAACATTGACCAAACGCTAACCCAAGAACTAGTCCTAATCGGAATCCTAGTACTTTCATTAGCTATAGCCCTAATGCTAACACAAATCCTATCTCTATTTTGAGCCCTAAACCTAGATTTAACCCTAAATCTAACCCTATTCCTAACCCTAACCCTAACTCTACCTCTAACCCATCCCTTACCCTAAGCCAAACTCTCACCCTAATGCTACCCTAGTCCTAACCATAATACTTAGCCTACCTCAAACCCTATCTCTCTTACTAGTCCTAACCCAAGCCCTCATTCTATCTCTAACCCTAACTCTAACCATGACCCTTATTCTGACAGTAACACTAACTCTAGGTAGGTCTAAACCCGACACCCTAAAGCAAAACCTAACCCTACCCCTACTGGTAAACCTATACCTAAACCTAACAGTAACACTAGCACTAGACTAAACCTAATCCTAAATAGAGTCATAAATCTAGCCTTAGCCCTAAACAAAAACCCAGCAGTAGCCCTGACAATAACCATTAACCTGGGCTGGGGATGTGGCTCAAGCGGTAGTGAGCTCGCCTGGCATGCGTGCAGCCCACGTTCGATCCTCAGCACCACATACAAAACAAAGATGTTGTGTCCGAAGAAACTAAAAAATAAATATTTAAATTCTCTCTCTCTCTATCTCTCTCTCTCTCTCTCTCTCTCTCTCTCTCTCTCTCCCTCACTCTCTCTTTGAAAAAAATAGCCATTAACCTAACATAAAGACTAACTCTATCCCTAGACCCAACACTAGTCTTAAATCTGGCCCTAACCATAAACCTAACCCTAACCTGAAAAATGACACTTACCCTAAAACAAACCCTAGCTCTAAATCTCATCCTAACCAAAAACCTAACTAGAACACTAGACTTATCCATGACCCTAACCCTAAAACTAGCCATAACCATATCCCTAGTTCTTACATTACCAATAGCCCTAAGATAGCCATAAACCTCACACAAAACATTGCCCTTATCCTAGCCCTAAACCTAGTCCTTATTGTAACCCTAACCATAAGCCTAGACCTATCCCTAACCTAAACCTTGCCCTAAGCCTAATTGTAGCTCAAACTCTAACCTTAATCTTAACATAAATCAAAACCCAACCCTAATATTATCCCTCACTCTAACCCTAACACTCACGCTAGCCCTAATCCTAGCTCAAACATTAACACTTAACTCAAACCTAAACCTGACATGAACCCTAGGCCTAACGCTAATCCTAGTTCTAATTCTAACCATTACCCTAGCCCTAAACTTAGCTCTAACCCTATCCATTACCCTAAAGGTAAGCCTAACCCAAATGCTAACCGTAGGCCTAATGCTAAAACTATGGCTAACACTAAACCTATTTATTACTCTAAATCTAACCTGAACCCTAAACCTAACCTTAACAATTACCCTAACCTGGACCCTAACCCTAGTCCTAATTCTAAACATAACCCCAGCCCTAACCTTAGCTCTAACCCTATACATTAACATAAAAATAAGCCTAACCCAAATGCTAACCCTATGCCTAATGCTAACACTATTGCTAACATTAACCCTATTCATTAATCTAAACCTAACCTGAACCCTAAACCTAACCCTATCAATTACCCTAACCCGGACCCTAACCCTATCCCTAATGCTAATTCAAGCTTTAACACTAAATCTTAACCTAAACCAAACCCTTTTAACCCTGGCCCGAATAATACACCTAGGTTTAAACCTGAACCTTAACCTAAACCTAACCCTTACACTAGACCTAGCCATAACCTAACCCTAAAACTAACCATAACCATGAACCCAGACCTGACATTAGCCCCAGCCAGAATCCTAGCCCTAACCCTAACACAAACACTAGTGCTCATCTTAGGCCTTTACCTAGCCATAATACTAACCCAAACCCTAACTCTAGACCTATCTCTAATTTTAACCCTCGCCCTAGACCTGAAATTAGGTATAATGCCATCCTTTCCCCTAATCCTATCAATAACCCTAATCCTAACACTAACCATATCTCTAGCCCTAACCATAGGCCTAAAACTAACACTAATCCTAGAACTAATCCTAGCCCTAATTTATCCCTAACCCTAACTCTACCCCTAATCTTGGCCTAAGACTAACTCTAACTCTACCCCTAGCCCTATTTCTAGTTCTAACCCTATCCATTACAATAAACCTATCAAAAACCCTAACCTTAGCCCTAAACCTAGCCCTAGAACCTACCCTAGATCTAACCATAACTCTACATTTGACCGTCACCCTAAGCCTAAACCTCAACCTACCACTAGACCTTAACACTACCGCTAATCCTAAAACTAGCTGGAACCCTAGACTTATCCCTTAAACAAAACTGAGCCAGTGTCCTAACCCTAAATGTTAATCTAAACCAAACCATAACCCTAAACCTAGCCATAACCTTCTAACTCCAATTCATGTCCTAGTCCTAAAATCAACACTGACCCTGACTTATATTCTAACAATAAATTTAATTCTAAATATCACACTAACACTAAAGATAATGTTAACATTAGATCTAGACCAAATATTAACTCTAATCATAACCTTAGTTCTTATATTAACCATAGCCCTAACCCTAGCCCTAAACCTAACAGAAAAAACTAGCCCTAATCTGAGCCCTAACCCTAGAATTAAACCTAAACATAAACATAGTCCTAACCCTAACCCTAACCCTAGCCATAACCCTAGCTGTAACTCTATCACTTACCCTAAGCCAAACCCTATTCATAACACTAACCTTAGCCGTAATCCTAATCCATAGCCTAATCCAAACAATAACTCTATTACTAGTTTTAACTCTAGCCCTCATTCTAGCTCTAATCCTAACTCAAATCCTTACCCTAACACAAACCCTCAGTCTAAATCTGACCCTAACCCTAAACCAAACACTAAAACTAGACCTACAAGTAACTTATACCTAAACCTAAGCCTAACACTAACCTTAGACCTAAGCCTAATTCTAAATATAACCACAACTTGAGACCTAGACCTAAAAAAAATCCCTGAGCCCTAGCCCTAACATAATCCTTAACCTAAAGTAAACACTAACCATACCCTAGACCTAACCCTAGTCCTCATTCTGGCTTCCCCCCTAAACCTAACTCTAACATGAACACTGACCCTAACACTAACACTAAACCTAGCTCTAAACCTGAACCCAAAACCTAAACCTATCACTAGATATAGCCATAACTCTAACCCTAAAACTAGCTCTAATCAGAACCCTAGATCTCATGTTACACATAGCCTTAACCCTGGGCCTAAACCTAACACAAACCTTGTCCTAATCTAAGGCCTAAAACTACCCTAAGCATAACCATAATTCTAAATGTAGCCCTAACCCTAACCCTTGACTTACACATTACCCTAGCTCAAAGCCTACCCTTAGCCTAAACATAACCCTAGACCTATTCCTAAACCTAAACCTAACCTTAGACCTAATGTTAAACTTAACCCTAGTACCAACACTAGCTCTAACCATAACATTACACTAAACCTATCCCTATACCTAACCTAACCCTAAACCTAATCATTAAACTAACCCTCGACCTAATCCTAAACCTAACCCTTGCCATGAACTTAATCGTAACCCTTACCATAATCAAAATTAAACCTATCCATAAAACTAAATTTAATCATAACCTAAACTTAACCCTAAAATTTATATTACATCTAATCCAATACATTACTCTAAAACTAACCCTAACCCTAATGAAAACCCTAGCCCTAAACCCAACCCAAACTCTAGCCAAAACCATAACCCTAACCCAGATCTATCACTAAACCTAACACTCCCCCTCACCAAAACTTAATCTCTAACCCTTACCCTAAACCTAAAACTAGCCCTAGCCCTAACAATAACACTAACTCTAGCCCTAAACCTAAAACTAAACCTAGCCCTTATCCTATCCCTAATTTACCCCTATTCCTATCACTAACCCTAACCCTAGAATTAAGACTAACTATAATTCTCACACAAGACTTATCCCTACTTATAACCCTATCCCTTACCATAACCCTAACCCGAGCTCTAACCCTAGTCATTACCCTTGCACTATCTTTAGCCCTTGTACTAAGTCTAGATCAAAACCTATCTCCAAAATTAACCCCAGCCCAATGCCTCAGCCTAACATTCAAACTAGCTGTAACTCTAATGCTAATCCTAAAATTAGCTGTAAACCTAGCCTTAGCCTTAAAACAATACCGAGCCATACGCCCAACACTAACCCTGATCCTAGACCAAACCCTATCCCTATACCAGCAGTAACCCTATCCCTAATTTTAAACCTAACCCTAACCCTAAACATAACCATGACCCTGACTCATATCTAAACACTAAACCTAGCTCTAAAAATCACCCTAACCATAAACCTAATCCTAACCTTAGACCTAGCCCTAAACTTAACCCTAAAACTAACCCTAATTGTAACACTAGTTCTTACAATAGCTGTAACCATAACACTAGCCCTAACCCTAATACAAAACTAGCCCTAATCCAAGCCTTAACACGAGCTTTAACCCTAAACCTAACCCTAACCCTGGTCCTAACCCTAGCTCTAACCTTATCCCTTACCCTAAGCCAAACTCTCACCCTAATGCTAACCGTATTCTTAACACTAATCCTTAGCCTAACCAAAACCCTAACTCTATAACTAGTCTGAAGCCTAGTCTTCATTCTAGATCTAACCATAACCCTAACCCTATCCCTGACCATTATTCTTCTTTTTTAAAGAGAGAGAGAGAGAGAGAGAGAGAGAGAGAGAGAGAGAGAGAGAGAGAGAGAGAGAGAGAATTTTTTAATATTGATTTTTTAGTTTGGGGCAGACACAACATCTTTGTTTGTATGTGGTGCTGAGAATCAAACCCAGGCCGCATGCACGTCAGGCTAGCGCGCTACCACTTAAGCCACATCCCCAGCCCCCTTGACCATTATTCTTACCCTAACACTAATCTTAGGTCTAAATCTAAACCTAATCCTAAACCAAAACTTAACACTAGCCCTACTGGTAACCTTATACCTAAACCTAACCCTAATACTAGACCTAGACCTAAACGTAATCCTAAATCTAGCCATAACTATAGCTCTAGACCTAAGGACAAACTAGACGTAGCCTAAACAATAACCCTTAACCTAACCCAAACTCTAACCCTACCCCTAGACCTAACCCTAGTCCTAAATCAGGCATTAACCCTAACCATTAAACTACCCGAACACTGTCCCTGACACTAACACTAAACCTAGCTCTAAACTTCACCCTAACCCTAAAAGTAATCTGAAAACTACACCTAGTCATAATATTAACCATAAAACTAGTCCTAATCATTACACAAGTTATTACATTAGTCATGGCCCTAATCTATCATCAAAGCTACCCCTAATCCGAGCCCTACCTTAGCTTTAACACTAAAGATATCCCTAACAATAACCCTAGCCATAAGCATAACCCTAAGCCTAATCCTAGAGCTAATCCTTACCATAACCCTAGCCATAACCCTAGCTCTAACCCTATTCATTACCCTAAGATAACTATAGTCCTTATGCTAACCCTAGGCAGAACCTTATACCTAGCACAGGCCTTAACCCTGTCCATTAACCTACACCTATCCTGAATCCTAAACCTAATTGTGTCATTACTCAATCCCTAAACAGAAGACTAAACTGAGCCCTAAACCTAAACCTTAACCTAACACAAACTCTAAACTTGACTCTTACTCTAATAATACCCATAGCTCTAAACCTGACCCTAATAAGAAACCTAAACTTTATAATAGACCTAGCCATAAACCTAAGCCTAAAACTATCCATAACCGTACCCTAGACCTGATATTAGCCCTAGCTCTAATCCTAGCCCTAACCCTAATACAAAACATAGCCCACATCCTAGCCATGAACCTCGCCTTAATCATAACCCTAACTCTAACGTTAGCCCTAACCTTAATCCTAATTCTCATCCTAGTCCTAAAACTAGCTATATTCCCATCCCTTACCCTAAACCTAACCCTAAACCTAAACCTAACACTAATCCTAGCCCTAACCCTAGGCCTAACCTAACACTAACCCTAGCCCTATTCCAAGCCCTAATTTATCCCTATCCCTAACCCTAACCCTAGACCAAAGACTAACTCTAACTCTCACACTAGCTCTATACATAGTTCTAACCCTATACCTTACCATCACCATACACCTAGCTCTAAATGTAGCCCTACCCTAGCCCTACACTTAGCCCTATCTCTAAACCTAGATATAAACCTAACTCTAAATTTAACCCTAACCCTAAGACTAAATCTAACCATAACTCTACTCTTATCCCTAATCCTTAACCTAATCCTAAATCTCACACTTACATTAGCCCTAACCCTAAGACTAATCTTAAAACTAGCCCTAACCCTAGCCCTAGCCCTAAAACAAAACTGAGTCATAGCCTTAACCTTAACCCTTATTCTTAATTGAACCCTAACCCTACACCTAGTCCAAACCCTATCCCTAATTATAGACTAACCCTAACCAAAAAACTAACCTTGACCTTGACTCTGACCCTAACACTAACCCTGGCTCTAAACATCATCATCACCATAAACCTAACCTTAACACTAGAACTAGACCTAACTCTAACTCCACAACTATCTGTAATCATAAACCTACTTAATACATTAGTGGTAGCCATAACACTAGCCCTAAACTAACCAAAAACCTAGCCTTAATCCGAGTCCTAACCCTAGCTTTATCCCAAAACTTAAACCTAAAACTAACCCTATTCATTACCTATACATAATTCTACACATAATTCTAGCCCCAACCTTAGGGCTTACCCTATCCATTACCCAAACGATAATCTTAATCCTTCTGATAAACCTAGGCCTAACCCTAACCCTATACATTACACTAAACCAAACCTAAACCCTAAACCTAACCCTGTCATTACCCTAAGCCTAAATCTAAAACTAATTCAAGCCCTGCATCTAAACACTAACTTAACCCAAACCCTAATTGTGACCCTGATTCTTAAAATAACCCTAGATCTAAACCTGACTCTAACCAAAATCCTAACCCTTACACTGGACCAAGCCATAAATCTAACACTAAATCTATCCCTAACTGTAACCCTAGACCTGACATTACCCATAGCCCTAATACTATCCCTAAACCTAAAACAAATCCTAGTCCTCATTGTAGCCCTAAACACAGCCTTAATCATAACCCTAACCCTAACCCTAGTTCTAACCCTATACTAAGCTTTACCCTTGCCCTAAATCTAGCTATAACCACATCCTTAGCCTAAATTAAACCCTAACTCTAACCCTAACCCTAATGATAATCCTTGCCTTATTCTTAGCAATAGCACTAACCCTAGATCTAAAACTAACTCTAAATCTAACCCTAACTCGATGCCTAATCCTAATCCTAAAAGTAGCCCTAACCCTAGCCCTAACAAAACCCTAGCCGTAATTTAGCCCTATCCCTAACCCTAACCCTAACCCTAGACCTAAGACTAACTCTAACTCTCACAGTAGCCCTATCACTCCTTCTAACCCTGTACCTTATTGTAACCCTAACCCTAGTCCTAACCCTAGTACTAACCCTTGCCCTATCCTTATTCCTAGCACTAACTTTAGGCAAAACATAAATATAAATCTAGCCCTAACCTGAAGCTTAAGCCTACCCCTAACACTAGCCCAAAAAACAACACTAATCCTAAAATGAGCCCTAATCCTAGCCCTAGCCCTATAACAAAACCAAGCCATAGCTCTAACCCTAACCATTAACCTAAACCAAACCCTAACTTTACACCTAGACCTAACCCTAGCCCCAAATTGAATTGGAAGCTGAACACTTAAATTAACCCTGAACCTGACACTGACCCTAACACTTCTAGCTCTAAACATCACCCTGACCCCAAACCTAACCCTAACACTAAACCTAGAACTAAAACTAGCTCTAATTGTAAAACTAGTACTTACATTAACTGTAACCCTAACCCTAGGCCTAACATTACCCCAAACCTAGCCCTTATCCAAGCCCTAACCCTAGCTTTAAACCTAACCTAACCCTAACACAATCCCTAATTTTAACCATAACTCTAGCCTTAAACAGATCTCTAATTCTATTCATTACCATAACCATAACCCTAACTATAATGATAACACTAGGCATAAAGCTAACCCTATCCTGAATCCTAACACTTCCATTATCCTAAACCTAACTTGAATCCTAAACCTAACCCTATCATTACCCTAACCCTAATTCTACAACTAATTCAAGCCCAAACTAGAAACCTTAACCTATCCCAAACCCTAACCCAGACCTTGACCCTAATAATACCCCTAGCTCTAAATTGACCATAACCAAACACCTAAACCTTACGCTAGACATAGCCATAAACCTAATCCTAAAACTATATTTAACCATAATTCTGGACCTGAAATTAGCTCTAGCCATAATCCTAACCCTAACCCTAAAAACACACCTAGCCCTCATCCTAGCCCTAAACTTAGCCTTAATCATAAGCCTAACTCTAGCCCTACAACTAACCCTAATTCTAACCTTCACCCTACCTCTAAACCTAGCTATAATGTCACCCCTTACCCTAAATTTAAACCTAACGCTAACCCTAACCCTAAGCTTAAGCTAAACACAAAACCTAGCCCTAATCCTAGCCCTAATTTAGCTCTATCTCTAACCCTATTCTAACCCTAGCCCTAAGAATAACTCTAACTCTTGCCCTAGCCCTATCCCTAGTTGTATCCCTATCTGCAACTGTGAACATAACACTAGCCCGAACATTTGCCCTAAAGTTGATCCTAGCCCTAACCCTAACTCTAAATCTAACCTTAAACCTAAGCCTAAGCCCAAAACTAACACTAGCCATAACTCTAATGCTAATCGTAAAATTTGCACTAACCCTAATCCTAGCAGTGAACCAAAACTGAACAATAGCCCTAACCCTAAACCTTAACTTAAACCAAACACTAACACTACACCTAGACTTAAAACTAGCCCTAATTTGAGTCCTAAGCCTCACCTTAAAACTAATCCTGACCCTGACTCATATCCTAACACTCACCCTAGCTCTAAACACTGCCCTAAACTCAAACCAAACACTAACATTAAAAATAGCACTAATTTGAGTCTTAATGCTAACCATAAAACTAACCCTGACCCTGAATCCTATCCTAACAACAACTGTAGCTATACATATTACTGTAACCTTAAACCTAATGCTACCACCCAACCTACCCCTAACCCTAAATCTAAAATTAACCCTAATGTTAACCCTAGTTCTTACATTAGTCGTTACCCTAATCCTAGCCCTAAACCTAACATAAAACTAGTCCTAAACCTAGCCCTAAACCTAGCTTTAACTCTAACTCTAACCCAAACCATAGCCCTAACCCTAGATCTAAATCAATCCCTTACACTATGCGAAACCCCAAACCTAAGAGTATCTCTAGACCTATCCCTAGTCCTTAGACTAACCAAAACTCTAACCCTATTAATAGCCCTAACCCTAGCCTTCATTTTAGCTCGAACACTATCCCAAAACCTAACCCTAACCCTGACCCTTATTCTGACCCTAACACTAAACCTAGGTATAACTTTTACCCTAACCCTAACCCACAATTTACCATAATCCTATCCTTAGACCTAACTCTGAACCTAACTCTCAGCCTAGCCCTAATCATATCTCAGAACCTAATCCTTATGCTAAACATAACCCTAAACCTAATACTAGTTGTAACCTTCAACTGAACCGTAACACAAGACCAAATCCTAACCATAACCCTAGCACTAAACTTAACTCTAACTGTATTCATTACCCTATAAACAACCCTTACCATAATGCTAACCCTAGGCTTAACCCTAATCATATCGCTTTCCCCAAACCTATCAATTACCCTAAACCTATCCTGAAACCTAAACCTAACCCAATCATTACACTAACCCTAAACCTAATGCTAATTTGAGCCATAACCTAACCTCAAACCTAAATCAAACACTAACACTGACCATGAATCTAATATTTCCCCTAATTATATACCTCTTACCCTACCTAACACTTACACTAGACCTAGCCATAAACCTAACCCTAAAACTATTCCTAACCTTAACCCTAGACCTGATATTAACCCTAGCCTTAATCCTAGGCCTAACCCTAACACAAATCCTAGCCCTTATCCTAGCCCTAAACATAGCCTTAATTTTATCCCTGACCCAAACCCTAGGCCTAACCCTAACACTAACCCTAGCCCTAAACTTAGTCCTAATTTAGCCCTTTCCCTAACCCTAACCCTAACTCTAGCCCATAGACTAACTCTAACTCTCACCCTAACCCAAACCCTTGTTCTAACTCTATCCCTTACTAGAACCCTAATCCTAATCCTAATCCTTCATGTAATCTTAAACTGATTCATAGCCCTGGCCATAACTCAACCTCTAACCCTAACTATAAATCTAAACCTAAACCTAAGCCTAAACCTAAACCTAACACTAGCCCTAACACTAAGGCTAATCCTAAAAATAGCTCTAACCCTAGCTCTAGAACTAAACCAAAACTGAGTCATAGCCATAACCCTAACCTTTAACCTAAACCAAATCCTAACCCTACACCTAGCTCTAACAATATCTCTAATTCTAGTCCTAACCCGAAAACTAACCCTGACCCTTACTAATACCCTAATACTAACCCTGGCTCTAAATATTATCATCACCATATATCTCAACCGAACACTAGACCTAGCCCTAACTTTAACCCTATAACTATCACTAATCATAACCCCACTTCATACATTAGCCATAGCCTTAACCCTAGCCTGACCTAACCAAAAACCTAGCCTTATCCAAGTCCTAAACCTAGATTTAACCCTAAACTTAAACCTAACCCTAACCCAAAACTACCCCTAATCCTATACATAACGCTAGCCCTAACATTAGGTCTAAACCTATCCATTACCCTAACAATTACCCTAACCCTTAATCTAACTCTAAGCCTAAACCTAACCCTATCCATTACACTAAACCAAACCTAAACCATAATATTAACTCTGTCATTACCCTAAACCTAAATCCTAACTTAACCCAAACCCTAACCCTTACCCTGACCCTAAAAATAACCCTAGATATAAACCTAAATCTTACCCTAAACATAATCCTTACACTCGAACAAGCCATAAACCTTACACTAAATCTAGCCCAAATGATAACCCTAGACCTGACATTAGCCCTAGCCTAATACTATCCATTACCCTAACACAAACCCTAAACTTCATTCTAGCCCTAAACCTAGCCTTAATCATAACCTTAAGCCTTACTAAGCCCTAACCCTTATACTGACTCTTGTCCTAGCCCTAAACCTAGCCAAAATCACATCCCTTACCCTAAACATAACCCTAACTCTAATCCTAACCCTTTTCATCACAATTGCCCTATTCTTAGCCATAGCTTTAACACTAGATCAAAACCTAACTTTAAATTTAACCCTAACTCGATGCTTAAGCCTAAAACTAGCCCTAACCCTGATGCTAATTCTAAAACAAGCCCTAACCCTAGCCCTAATACTAACCATAACAGTAATTTACCCGTATGCCTAAACCTAACCCTAATCCTAAGAATAACTAACTCTCACACTGGTCCTATCACTCATTCTAATCCCATCCCTTCTGATAAACCTAAACCTATCCCAAATCCTAGTTCTAACCCTTGCCTTATCCTTAGCCCTAGCACTAAACTTAGATAAAAACCTAACTCTAAAGTTAACCCTAAACCGAAGCCTAAGCCTAAATCTTAGACTAGTCCTAACCCTAACACTAATCCTAAAACTTTCACTAACCCTAACTCTAGCCCTAAAATCAAACCAAGCCAAAGTTTCTAACCCTAACCCTTAACCTAAACCAAGCCCTAACCCTACACCTAGCCCAAATCTCAGCCCTAATTCGAGTTTTAAGCCAAACCCTAAAACTAACCCTGGACCTTACTCTGACCATTACACTAACTTGAGGTCAAAATATCACCCTAACCCTAGACCTAAATGTAACAGTAAACCTAGTTCTTAAACACTAAAATTAGCCATAATCATAACCCTAGTACTTAAATTAGCCATTACCCTAACCCTACACTAACACAAAATCTACCCCTAATTATTAGCATAACCCTAGCCCTAAACTGATTTCTAACTCTAACCATTACCATAACCATATCCATTACCCTAATGCGAATTCAAGCCCTATCTTTAAACCTTAACCTGTCCCAAACCCTAACCCAGAACTTGACCCTAATAATACCCCTAGCTCTAAACCTTATGCTAACCCTAAACCTAACCCTTACACTAGACATCCCCATAATCCTAACTATAAAACTATATTTAACCATAATTCTGGATCTGAAATTAGCCCTAGCACTAATCCTAGCCCTAACCCTAAAAAAAAAAACCCTAGCCCTCTTTCTAGATCTAAACCTAGCCTTAATCAAATCCCTAACCCTAACCACAGCCCTAATCCTAATTCTAACCATCACCCTACCTCTAAACCTAGCTATAAACCTATCCCTTACCCCAAACTTTGCCCAAACTCTAAACCTAAACTCTAAACTCTAACCCTCACCCTAACCATAACCATAACTATAACCTTAACCCTAACCCTAGGCTTAAACTAAACACTAAACCTAGCCCTAATCCTAGCACTAATTTACCCCTATCTCTAACCCTAACCCTAACCCTAGCCCTAAGACTAACTCTCACCCTAGCCCTATCCCTAGTTCTAACTCTATCCTTGACCATAACCCTAAACCTAGCCATAACCCTTGCCATATCCTTAGTTCTAGCCCTAATCCTAGATCTAAACCTAATTCCAAATTTAACCCTAACCCTAAACCTAAGCCTAACACTAATACTAGTGCTAACCCTAACCCTAGTACTAAAACAAAAGTGAGTATGAGCCCTAACCCTAAATCTTAACTTAAACCAAATCCAAACACTACAATTAGACCTAATCCTAGCCCTAATCCGAGTCCTAACCCTAACCTTAAAACCAACCCTGACCCTGACAAATATCCTAACACTCACCTTAAATCAAAACACCTCCCTCACCTTACACTGAACCCTAACAGTAATCCTACCCTATTCGAGTCCTAACGCTAACCCTAGAACTAAGCCTGATCCTGACTCCTATCCTAACATGAACCCTAGCTATAAATATCACCCTAAACTTAAAGCTAATTCTAACACTAAACCTAACAAATACCGTAACACTAAAACTAACCCTAATGGTAACACTAGTTCTTACATTAGCCATTGCCCTAACACTAGACATAACCCTAACACAAGGGTTATTTAGGCCTAATCCGAGCCCTAAACCTAGCTTTCACCCTAAATCTAACCATAACCATAGCCATAACCCTAGCTCTAAACCAATTCCTTACCTAAGCAAAACCCTAAACCTAAGGGTAACCCTAGACCTATCCCTAATCCTTAGGCTAACCAAAACACTAACCATATTAATAGCCCTTACCATTGCCCTCATTCTAGATCTAACCCTATCCAAAACCCTAACACTAACTCTGACCCTTTTTCTCACTCTAAATTTTGTCCTCACTCTAAACCTAAACTCTAAACTCTAATCCTAGGTCTAATCCTAACCCTAACCTTAACACAAAATATACTGTAATCCTATCCCTAGACATAATCTTGAACCTAATTATCATCCTATTCCAAACCATAAATCAGAACCTAACCCTTACACTAAACATAACCCTAACCTAACCCTAGTTCTAACTCTCACCCTAACCCTAATTCAAGTCCTAATCCTAAACATATTCCTAGCCCTAAACTGAAGTCTAACTGTATCATTACCCTAAACATAAACCTTACCTAATGCTAACCCTAGGCCTAACCCTAAACATATCACTATCTCCAAACTTATCAATTACCCTAAACCTACCCTGAACCCTAGACCTAAATCCAATCATTACCCTTACCCAAACCCTAATGCTATTTTGAGCCCTAACCCTAAACTCAAACCTAAACCTAAACCTAACACTGACACTGACCCTAATCATTCCCCTAGCTCTAAACCTCACTCTTACCATATACCTAACCCTTAAATTAGACCTAGCCTTAAATCTAACCCTAAAACTATCCTTAAGCATAATGCTAGACCTGATATTAGCCCTAGCCATGATAGTAGCCCTAACCCTAACACAAACTGTAGCCCTTATCCTAGCCCTAAACATAGCCTTAATTATAACCATAACCATAACCCTAGGCCTAACCCTAACACTAACCCTAGCCCTAATCTTAGATCTAATTTAGCCCTATCCCTAAACGTAACTGTAACCCTAGTCCAAAAACTAAGTCTAACTTTAGTCCTAAACTTTGTTATAACCCTAACTTTACTGGAACCCTAATCCTAGCCCAAACAATAGATCTAACACTAGCCAAATTCATAGCCCTAGCAACAACCATAGATCTAACCCTAACCCTTAGCCTAAACCTAAACCTAACACTAGCCCTAACCGTAAGGCTAATCCTAAAACTAGCACTAACTTAAGCCCTAAAGAAAAAAAAAAAAACGCCATAGACCTAATCCTAACCCTTAATATAAAGTAAGCCCTAACCCTACAGTTAGCCATAACTCTAGCCCTAATTCGAGTTTTAAGCCTAACCCTAAAACTAACCCTGACCCTGACTCTGACCTTAACACTAACCCTAGCTCTAAACATCATTCTAACCCTATACCTAAACATAACAATAAACCTAGCCCTAACCCTAACCCTAAACCTAAAATTAGCTTTAATCGCAACCCTGGTACTTACATTAGCCGTAACCCTAAACCTAGCCTTAACTTAACCTAAAACCTAGCCTTATTTTGAGCACTATCCCTAGTTTACCAATAAACCTAACCCTATCACTAATTGTAACTATAACCCTAGCCATAACCCTAGATTTAATCCCAACCCTATCCCTAAGCCTAACCCTATCAATAATCATAACATTGACCCTAGCTATACCCCTATCTCTAACCCTATCAATTACCCTAACCCTAACCCTAATGCTAAACCTTGGCCTAAATCTAACTGTATCCTTAATCCTAACCCTATCTGTCATTCTAAACCTAACCTGAAACCTAAACCTAAAACTATCTTTACCCTAACCCTAACTCCAATGTTAATTCAAGCCCTAACGTAAAGCATTAACCTATCCAAAACAGTAATCAGGACCCTGACCCTAGTAGTACCCTTAGCTCTAAACCTGACCCTAACACTAAACCTAACCCTTTCACTAGACGTAGCCATGAACCTAACCCTAAAACTATTTTCACTGTAACACTAGACTTGAAATTAGTCCTAGCTGCAATCTTAGCCCTAAACCTAGGCTTAATCCTAACCCGAACCATAACCCGAGCCCAAACCCTAATTCTATTCTTTGCTCTAGTCCTAAATTTACCTATAACCTCATCCTGTAGCAAAAACTAACCATAACCCTAAACCTAACCCTAACCCTCGCCCTAAACCTAGGCCTAACACAAAGTCTAGTGATAATCCTAGCCTTTATTTAATCCTATATTTACCATAAACCTAGCCATAAGACTAACTCTAACTCTTGCCCTAGCACTAGCCCTAGCCCTAGTTCTATCCTTAGTCTTAATCCTAATCCTAGATATAAGCCTAAGTCTAAATATAAACCTAACTCTAAATTTAACTGAAAATAAACCTAAAACAAACCCTAACACTACCCCTAACTATAACACTAACCCTAAAACTTGCCCTATCCGTAGTCCTAGACATAAACCAAAACCAGGCCATAGTCCTTATATTAAACCTTAATGTAAATTAACCATAAGCCTACAACTAGCCCTAAAACTAACTCTAAAATTAACCCTGACCCTAACCCTGACCCTAACACTACTCCTAGCTCTATAAAACACCATAACCTTAAATTAACTCTAACACTATATCTAGCTTTAACCTAACCCTAACACTAGCCCTAACCCTAACTCTAACCCTATTCCTTACACTAAGGCAAACCATAACCCAAATGCTAACCCTAGTTCTAATCCTAATCCTTTGCCTAATTTAAAGTCTAGCCATAATACTAGTCTTAACCCTAGCCCTCATTCTACCTCTAAACCTAACACTGACCCTCATCTGACCCTAACAGTTACCCTACGTCTAAACCTGACTCTAACCCTAAACGAAATCTTAACACTAGCCCTACTGGTAACCCTTTACATATACCTAAGTAAACACTAGACCAAGACCCAAAGCTAATCCTAAATATAGCTATATCTCTAGCCCTAGACCTAAACAAAAACCTAGCACTAGCACTAACAATAACCCTTAACCTAAACTGAACACTTAACCTACCCCTAGACCTAAACCTACTCCTCGTTCTGGATCTAACCCTAACCCTAACCCTAACCATATCCCCAAAACTGACCCTGATTCTCACACTGAACCTAGCTTTAAACCTGACATTAACCCAAAACCTAGACCTAACACTAGATGTAGCCATAATCCTAACCCTAAAACAAGCCCTGAACATAACCCTAGTTCTTACATTATGCATTGTCCTAAACCTAACAAAAAATCTAACACAAAATCTAGCCCTAATCCTAGGGCTAACCTTAGCTCTAAGCACAACCCTCAGCTTAACCCTAGCCCTAAACCTAGCCCCAACTTAAGCCTCACCTTAGACCTAACACAGTTAACTTTAGGGCTATGGCTAATGTAAGAACTAGGGTTACAATAAGGGCTAGTTTTAGGGTTAGTATTATGTCTAGGTTTAGTATTTGGTTAGGTTTTGGGTTAGGGCTATGTTTAGGGTAATGAATAGGTTAGGGTTAGCGAATGTGTTAGGAGTAGGCTGAGGGTTAGCATTAGGGTTAGGATTAGGTTTAGGGTCAGGGTTAGAGTAATGGATAGGGTTAGAGCTAGAGCTAAGGCTAGGGTTATGGTTAGTTTTAGTGTTAGGGTTAGTGTTAGGTTTAGGGTTATTTTAAGGATTAAATTTAGGGTTAGTTTTAGGGTAAGGGTTAGGAGTTGGTTTTGGTTTAGAGTTAGGGTTAAAGCTAGGGTTAGGGCTCACATTAGGGCTAGATTTGGGGTTACATTAGGACTACTGTTAGGGATTCAGCCTATGTAAGAACTAGGGTTATGATTAGGGCTAATTTTAGGGTTACAGTTAGGACTAAGTCTAGTTTAATGGTTAGGTTAAGTTCAGGTTGATGTTATGAGCTAGGGTTACTCTTAGGTTCAGAGTCAGGGTCTCGGTTAGTTTTAGGGTTGGGGATAGGACTAGAATTCGAGGTAGGCTTATGGCTAGATTTAGGGTTAAGATTTGGTTTAGGTTAAGGACTATGGTTAGTGCTATGGTTCATTATGTTTTAGGGCTAAGGCTAAAGTTAAGTGTAGTTTTACGATTAATGTTAGTGTTATTTCTAGTGACATGGTGAGTTTAGGTTTAGGGGTACATTTAGAGTTATGGTTAATTCTAGGGTTAGGGCTATGGCTAGGGTTAGGGCTAAAGTTAGGTCTAGTGTTTGGGTTACGGTAAGGGATAGGGTTAGAACTAGGGCAATAGAGTTAGTCTTAAGGCTAGGGTTAGGGTTAAGTTTAGGGCTAAATTAGGGCTAGGAATATGTCTAGGTTTGGTGTTAGGGTTAGACCTAGAATTAGGCCTATGTTTAGGATTAGGTTTAGGGTTAGGTTTAAGGGAAAGGATGGGGTTTTAGCTAAATTTAGGACTAGGGCTATGATCAGAATTAGGTTTAGGCCTAGGGTTAGGTTTGTGTTAGGATTAAGGCAAGATTTGGAGTTAGGATGAGGGCTAGGGTTTGTGTTAGGGATAGGGCAAGTTTTAGGGATAGGGATAATGTTAGGTTTAGGGTTACAGCTAGGGATAGTTACAGGGTTAGGTTCATGGCTAAGTCTAATGTTAGGTTTAGGGGAAGGTGTATTTTTAGGGTCAGGGTAAGGTTTCGGGTTTGTGTTAGGTTAATTATTAGGGTTAGGGCTCGAATTAGCATTAGGGTTAGAATTAGGGTTAGGTTATTGGATAGGTTTAGGTTTAGGATTAAGGTTAAATTAGGGTAATTGGTAGGTTAGGGTTAATGATAGGGTTAGGGTTAGGCCTAGTACTATTAATTGGGTTAGGGTTATTTTTAGGTTAATGAATAGCATTAGAGCTAGGGTTATGGCTAAGGTTTTGGATAGGAATGGGGTAGAGTTAGGGTTATGGTTAGGGCTAGGGCTAGGGTTAGTGTTTGGGTTAGGTTTATGGTACAGTTTAGGTTTTGAGCTAGGGTTAGAGCTAGGGTGAGGGTTAGGTTTATGATTAGATCTAGGGTTAGATTTATGGTTAAGGTTAGGGTTACTGCTAGGGTTAAGGCTAAGGTTATTTTTAGAGTTAAGTTAAAGGATAGGGTTAGATGTCGGGTTATGGTTAGTGGTAGAATTAGGTTTAGGGTTAGTGTTAGAATATGGGTTAGAGTTTTATCTAGGGTTAAGGCTGCAATGAGGGTTAGGTTTAGGGATACGTCTAGGATTAGGATTACATTAGGATTAGAGCTAAGGTTATTATTAGTGTTAAGTTTCAGTTTAGGGTAATGGATAATATTAGAAATAGTATTAGGGCTAGTTTTAACATTATGATTAGGGCTAGGATTAGGATTAGGTTTAGGGATAGGTCTAGGGTTATATTTAGGGTTCAGTTTTGGGTTTTATCAATGGTTAGGTCTAAGGTGAGGTTTAGGATTAACGTGAGGGTTAGGCTTAGGGTAAGTTATAAGGTTTGGTTAGGGATAGGGTTTTGCTTTTGTCTAGATTTAGGCCTAGGATTAGGACTAGGTTTTATGTTAAGTTTACAGTTAGTTTTAGTGCTATGGTAATATAAGTGTTATTTTTATGGTCTAGTTATAGGTTTAGGTTTAGGTTTAGTTTAGGGTCAATTTTATAGCTAGGGTTAGTGTTAGTGTCAGGGTCTGTGTTTGGATTAGGGTTAGGGTTAGGTCTACAACCAGAATTACGATTGTTTAGGTCTAGAGGTAAGGTTAATATTTGGCTTAGCTTAAGGGTTATCATTAAATCTAGGGCTAAATTTTTGTTTAGTTCTTCATTAAAGATATGGCTAGATTTAGGATTAGGTTTAATCTAGGGCTAGTGTTAGGGTTAGGTTTAGGTATAGGGTTATGGGTAGGGCTAGTGTTAGCATTTTGTTTAGGTTCAGGGTCAGAATAAGGGTCAGGGTTATGGTTAGGATTTGGGTTATGGTTATAACAAGATTGAGGGCTACGTTTAGGACTAGTAATGTGGTTAGGGTTTGGGTTAGACTAAGGATTAGTTTTAGGACTAGGGTTAGCATTAGGCTTGGGGTTTGGCTAGAGTAAAGGTTAAGGATAGAGCTAGGGTTAGAGCTAGGGTTCGGGTTAGGACTAGTGTTAGGGTTAGGGTTTGGGTGAAAGCTAGGTTTAGGTCTCAGATATGGGTTAGTTTTGGTTAGCATTAGGTTTAAGGTTACAGCTAATGTATGATCTAGGGTTATGATTAGAATTAGGGTTAGGACTAGGTCTAGTGTTAGGTTAAGGTTTAAGGTGATGTTTAGAGGTAGGGTTAGTGTTAGGTAGATGTTTAGAGGTTAGTGTTAATGTCAGAGACAGGTTCAGGGTAGTTTTAGGGTTAAGATTAGGACTTGAATTAGGACTAGGCTTAGGGCTAGATGTAAGGTTAGAAATTGGTTGAGGTAAAAGTTTAGGGTTAGTTTTATGGCTCAGTTTTGTTTTAGGGCTAAACGTATGGTTAAGGCTAGTTTAGGATTAACTTTAGGGTTAGGGGTAGTATTAGGGTTAGGTTTTGTTTTAAAATTAGGGTTAGATTTAGAGTTATGTTTAGATCTAGGGTTTGGGCAAGGTGTAAGGTTAGGACTAGGATTATTCCAGGCTTAGGACTAGGAATAAGGTTACAGTAAATGATAGGGTTAGATTTAGGGCTAGGGATAGGGCGAGAGTTATAGTTAGTCTTAAAGCTAGGGTTGGGGTTAGGTTTAGGATTAGGGCTAGGGTTAGTGTTAGGGTTAGTCCTAGGGTTAAGGTTAGGGCTAGGGTTAGTGGTAGGGTTTGGGTTTGGGTTTGCTTTAGAGTAAGCAATGGGATTATAACTAGGCTTAGGGCTAGGGAAAGGGTTAGAATTACAGTTAGGTTATGATTAAGGCTAGGTTTTGGGCTAGGATGAGAGCTAATGTTTGTATTAATGTTAGGGGTAGGATTAGGGCTAGGGCTAGGATTAGGGCTAGGGCTAATGTCAGGTCTAGGGTTACAGTTAGGGATAGGTTTCGGGTTGTGTTTATGGTTAGGTCTAGTGTAAGGGTTAGATTTAGGGTAAGGGTCAAGTTTACAGCTATATGTATTATTAGGATAAGTGTATGGCTTAAGGTGTGGTTTAAGTTAAGTTTTAGGTTTAGGGCTCGAATTAGCATTAAGGTTAGAGTTAGGATTAGGGTAGTGAATAGGCTTAGGATTGGGGTTCATGTTAGTTTTAGGGTGATGGATAGGTTTAGGGATTTTTATAGGGTTAGTGTTAAGCCTATGATTAGCATTAGGGTTAGGATTATGGTTAGGGTAATGGATAGAATTAGAGCTAGGGTTAGTGCTAGGGTTAGGGTAGTTGATATAATTAGAGCTATGGTTAGGGCTATGGTTAAGGTTAGAATTAGTGATAGTGTTAGCTTAGCATTTAGGATAGGGCTAGGGTTATGTTAAGGGTAAAGTTTAGGCTTTGAGCTAGGGTTAGGTCTAAACCGATGCTTCGGGTTAGGGTTAGGGCTAGCGTTAGTTTTAGGGTTACACTTAGGTCTATGTTCAGGCCTAGGATTAGGGCTAGGTTTTGTGTTAGTTTATGCCTAGGGTTAGGGCCATGAGTAATGTAAGAACTAGGGTTATGATTAGGGCTAGTTTTAGGTTTAGGGTTATGGATATGTCTAGTGTTAGGATTAGGGTTTGGTTTAGGGTAAGCTTTTGAGTTAGGATTGTGTTAGGGTCAGGGCCAGTGTTCTGGTTAGAGTTAGTATTGGTTTTAATGCCAGAATTAGGACTAGGGTTAGGTCTAGGGGTAGGGTTAGTGTTTGGGTTAGGTTAAGTATTATTGTTAGGGCTAGGACTAGGTTGTTGTTAAGGTCTAGGGCTAGAGATATGGTTAGATTTCAGATTAGGTTTAGGTCTAGGACTAGTGTTATGTTTAGGTTTAAGTATAGGATTACTGGTTTAGATTTAAGTTTAGGATTAGTGTTCATTCTCGGTTTAGGGTCAGGTTTAGACCTACTGTTCGTGATAGGGTCAGAATAATTGTCAGGGTTAGGTTTTGGGTTTGGGTTAGGGTTAGAGCTAGAATGAAGGTTAGAGTTAGGACTAGTAATAGTGTTAGGTTTTGGGTTAGACTCTGGATAAGTGTTAGGACTAGGGTTGGCATTAGGTTTAGGGTTTAGCTTAAGGTAATGGATATAGTAAGAGCTAGGATTAGAGCTAGGGTTAGGGTATCAGTTAGGGCTAGTTTTAGGGTTAGGGTTAAATATAGGGTTAGCGCTCAGATTAGGGCCAGGTTTGGTTTTAGGTTGGGGCTAGTGTTAGGCCTACAACTAATGTATGAACCAGGGTTATGATTTGGCTACTTTTTGTATAAGTGTTATGGCTAGGTCAAGTTTAGTGTTAGGGTTAGCCTTAGAATGATGTTTTGAGCAAGGGTTAGTGTTAGGGTCAGGGCCAGTGTTCAGGTTTTAATTATGGTTAGGGTTAAAACGAGAATTATCACTAGAGTTAGGTCTAGGGGTAGGGTTAATGTTTGTGTTAAGTTAAGGTGCATCATTAGGGCTAGGGTTAGGTTTTTGTTTACTACTAGGGCTAGAGATATGGCTAGATTTAGGATTAGGTTTATGTCTAGAGCTAGTGTTAGGGTTAGGTTTAGGAATGGGTTTATTTATGCTAGTTTTAGTGTTAATTATGGGGTTAGGGTCAGGTTTAGTCCTACAATTACCATTAGAGTCAGAATAAGTGTCAGGTTTGAGTTATGGTTAGAGCTAGAATGAGGGCTAGGGTTAGGACTAGTAATAGGATTAGGGTTAGGCCTAGGTTTAGCATTAGGGTTAGGTTTAACTTAGGGTCAGGGATAGGATTAGAGCTAGGTTTAGGGCTATGTTTATGGTTAAGATTAGGGCTAGTGTTAGGTTTTGGTTTAGGATTAAATCTAGGGTTAGGTCTTGCATTAAGACTAGGTTTTGGTTAGAGTTAGGGCTAGGTTTAGAGTTATATCCAATGTATGGACTAGGGTTTTGATTTGGGCTAGTTATAGGATTAGGGTTAGGACTAGGTCTAGTGGTAGGATTAGGTATAACATTTGGATGATGTTTATAGCTAGGGTTAATGTTAGGGTCAAATTCAAGTTCAGAATAGTTTTAGGGTTAGGGTTTGGACTTGAATTAGGTCTAGGGTTAGGGCTAGGTGTAGGGTTAGGTTTTGATTGAGCTTAAGTTTTAAAGTTAGGGTTATGGCACAGTTTTGTTACAGGGCTAGGGCTATTGTTAGGACTAGTTTTAGGCTTAGCATTAGATTTAGGGCTAATGTAGTGTTTAGGTTTAGGCTTAGGGTTAAAGTTAGATTTCGATTTAGGATTAAATCTAGGGTTATGTCTAGGTCTAAGGATCAGGCTACCGTTAGGTCTTGGTTTTTGGCTAGGATTAGGGTTATGGTAAGGGATAGGGTTAGAACTAAAAATAGGGCTAGAGTAAAAGTGGGAGTTAGTTTTATGGATAAGCTTAGTGTTTGGTAAGGTATAGGGATTAATTAGTGCTAGGGATAGGGCTAGGTTTATGGTTATGTTCAGGCCTAGGTTTATTTTTAGGCCTTCGTTTAGGTTTAGATTAAGCGATGGGGTTAGAGCTAGGGATAGGGCTAGGGTGAAGGTTAGAATTAGGGTTAGGGCTAGGGTTTCATTAGAGTTATGATTAAGGCTAGGTTCAGGGCTAGGATGAGGGCTAGGGTTTGTGTTAGGGTTAGGGCTAGGATTAGTGTTAGGGCGAATGTCAGATCTAGGGTTATGGTTAGGGATAGTTTTAGGGTTAGGTTTATGGCTATGTTTAGTGTAAGTGATAGGTTTAGGGGAAGGATCAAGTTTAGAGCTAGGGGTATTATTAGGGTCAGTGTCATTTTTAGGGTTTTGTTTAGGTTAGGGTTTAGGGTTAGGGTTCAAATTAGCATTAAGTTTTGGGTTAGGGTAATGATAGGATTTTGTTCAGGGTTCAGGTTAAATTTAGCATAATGGATAGGGTTATGGTTAGGTATAGGGTGAGATTTAGGCCTATGGTTACCAGTATAATTAGGGTTATGTTTATGGTAATTGATAGGGTTAGAGCTAAATTTAGAGCTAGGGTTATGGCTAGGATTAGGGCTAGGTTTAGGGTTAGGGTTATGTGTTTGGTTTGTGTTAAGGTTAGTGCTAGAATTATGGATAGGGCAAATATCAGGTCTAGGGTTATGGTTAGGGTTAGATTTAGGGTTAGATTTATGGCTAGGTGTAATATAAAGGTTAGGTTTAGGTGTTGTCAAGGTTATTGCTAGGTATATTATCATGGGAAGGGTCAAAGTTAGGGTTTGTGTTAGGTTAAGGTTTAGGGTTAGGGCTTGAATTAGCATTAGGGTTAGGGTTAGTGTAATGATTGGGTTAGGGTTAAGGTTCAGGTTAGGTTTAGGTTAAAGAAATAGTTAAGTTTTAGGGATAAGTATAGGGTTAGGCCTAGGGTTACCATTAGATCATGGTTATGGTTAGGGTAATGGATAGGATTAGAGCTAGTGATAGGGATAGGGTAATGTTTAGAATTCTGGCAAGTTGGTAAGTGTTAGGCTAAGGTTTAGGGCTAGGTTCTGGGTTAGGGTTAAGTTTAGGGTTAGGGTTAAAACTAGGGTTAAGGCTTGGATTAGGGTTTGGTTTGGGGTTTGGTTAGGGTTAGGGTTAGGGCTATGGCTAATGTATGAACTAGTGTTACAATTAGTGCTAGTTTTAGGGTTAGGGTTAGGGTTAGGGCTAGGTCTAGTGTTATGATTAGGTTTAGGGTTATTGTAATGTTTAGAGCAAGGGTTATTGTTAGGGTCACTGTCAGAGTCAGGGTTAGTTTTAGGGATAGAACTCGAATTATGGCTAAAGTTAGTACTAGATGTACACTCAGGGTTTTGTTTAGGTTAATGGTTAGGAATATAGGTTGGTTTTGTATTAGGGCTAGGGCTACGTTTACGGCTAGATTATGGATTAGCATCAGGGTTAGGTCTAGTGTTAGGTTAAGGTTTAGGCTTAGAGTTAGGGTGAGATTTAGATTTAGGGTTAGTTCTAGGGTTAGGGCTAGGACTAGGGCTAGGTTTAGAGTGAGGGTTAGGGTTATGGAAACTAATATGATTAGAACTAGGAAAATGGCTAGAGAGAGAATTAGAGTTAGTCTTAGTAGTAGTCTTAGGGTTAGGGTTAGGGCTAAATAAAGGCTAGGATTAGGGCTAGGGTTAGAGCTAAATTAGGGTTAGAATTAGGGCTAGGTTTAATGGCTAAGGTTAGGGCTAAATTAGGGCTAGGATTAGGGCTAGAGTTAGGGTTTAGTTTAGGGCTAAATTAGGGCTAGTATTAAGGCTAAGGTTAGTGTTGGGGTTAGACCAAGTGCTATTATTAGCGTCGGAGTCATTGTCAGGATTAGCATTTGGTTTAGCTGAAGGTTTAGGGTTAGGGCTCAAATTAGCATTATGGTTAGGGTAGGGTTAGAATAATGGATAGGGTTTAGTTTAGGTTTCAGTTAAGATTTAGGGTAATGGATGGGTTAGGGCTAGCAATAGAATTAGGGTTATGTTTAGTGTAATGGATAGGTATATATCTAGGAATAGGGGTAGGTTTTGGTTTGGATTAAGTCTAGGATTACGGCTATGTTTAGGGATAGGGCTAGGGTGTGATTTGGGGTAAGTTTTAGGGTTAGGGTAAGTGTTAGGTTTATGGCTTATGGCTAGGGTTATGGTTAAGTTAAGCTTAGGGCTTTTGTTTTAGCTAGGGTTAGGGCTAGGGTGAGGGTTAGGTTTAGTTTTAGGTCTAGGTTTATATTTATGGGTAGAGTTAGGTTTAGTGTTAGGGATAGAGTTTTAATTAGGGTTAGGGTTAGATTTAGGGTAATGGATATGGTTAGAGCTAAAGTTCAGGCTAGGTTTAATGTTAGGATTATTGTTAGGGTTAAGGTTAGGGTTTATGATAGAGCTAGGGTTATGTTTAGTAAAAAGTTTAGGCTTTGAGCTAGGGTAAAACCTAGCCTAGCCCTAATCCAAGCTCTAACCCTAGCTTTAAACCTAACCCTAAACCTAACCCTAGCCCAGCCCTAATCCTAACACTAGCCCTAACACTAGCACTAACCCTATCCCTTACCCTAAGCCAAATTCTAACCCTAAATCTACCTTTGTCCTAAACCTAATTCTTAGCCTAACCCAAAACCTAACTCTATTACTAGTCCTAACCCTAATCCTCAATCTAGCTCTATCACTATCCCAAAACTTAGCCCTTACCCTGACTCTTATTCAGACCCTAACATTAACCACAGTCTAAACCTGACCCTAACCCTAAACTGACCCCTAACACTGGCACTACCTGTAACCTTATAATGAAACCTTACCCTAACACTAGACCTAGACTTACACTTAATCCTTTATCTAGTGATAACTCTAGGCCTAACCTTAAACAAAATCTTAGTACTAGTCCTAATAATAACCCTTAAACTAACCCAAACACTAACCCTACCCCTAGACCAAACCTTAGTCCTATTGCTGGCCCGAATAATAATCCTAACCCTAAACTGAACACTGACTCTTACCCTAACACAAGCCCTAGCTCCAAACCTTATCCTAACAAAAAACATTACCCTAACACTAGACCTAGCCATATCACTAACTCTTAAACTAGCCATCACCATAGGCCAAAAAAAAACCTACCTCTAACTCTATCCATTACCCTAACCCTAATCCTAACCCTAATACTAACCCTAGCCCTAACCCTCACACTGACTCTAACCCTAATCCTCATTATAGTCCAAACACTAGCTCAATCCCTAACCCTTAAACTTAACCTAACCCTAACACTAACCCATAGCCTAAACCTAAACCTATCCTTAACCCTAGCCTTAATCCTAACCTTAACCTTATCCCTAACCCTAGCTCTAAGCCTACATATTACCCTAACTCTATCCCTAATATTAATGATAACCCAAGCCCTAAACTCTAGTTCTAACCCTACCCATTACCCTAACCCTAACCCTAAACTTGATGATAACCCTAGCCTTTATCCTAAATGTACCCTAACCCTAACCCTAAACATAACCATAAACCTAAGCCTTGCCATAGAGCTAACCCTTGCTCAAACCCTAACCATTACCCTAAACTTAAACCTAAGCCTATCCCTAATCCTAATCTTAAGCCAAAATCTAACCATAACCCTAAACCTAACACGAAAACAAACCTTATCCAATACCCTAAACCTAATGATAACCCTAGACCTAACCTTAACACTAACCTTGACCCTAATCATATCTATAACCTAGACCTACACTAAACCTAACCCTTGTCCTAGAGCTAACCCTAACTCAAACTGTAAACCATATCCTAAACCTGAACCTAACTCTAACACTAGGCCTAACCCTAACTCTAACCCTAATACAAAACATAAACCTAGCCCTAACCCTATCCATTATCCTAAGCACAATCATAACCCTAAGGCTAACCCTAGGCCTAACCCTAACCATTTTGCAAACTCTAACCCTATCAATTACCCTACACCTAACATGAACCCTAAACACAATACCTAACGAAATACCCTAACAAAAACCCTAATGCTAATTCAATACCCTAATGAAAACCTAATGCTAATTCAAGCTCTAAACCTAAACCCTAACCTAAACAAAACCTGAAACCTAATTATAACCCTAATAATACCCCTAGCTCTAAACCTGACCCTTACCCTAAACTGAACCCTTATACTAGACCTAGCCATAAATCTATAACCCACAATCTATCCCTAACATAAGCCTAGACCTGACACTAGCCCTAGCCCTAATTAATGTCATAACACTAAAACAAACCCTAGTCCTCATCCTAGCCCTAAACCTAGCCTTATTACTAAACCAAACCATAACCCTAGCCCTAATCAAAATTCTAACCTTCAACCTAGCCCTAAAACTATCTCTAACTCCATCCCTTCCCCTAAACCTAACCCTATCCCTAAACCTAAACCTAAACCTAAAACTAGGCCTAACCCTAACACAAATGCTAGACCTAATTTACCCCTAATTTATCACTAATCCTAACCTAACCCTAGCTGTAAGACTAACTCTAACTCTCGACCTAGTCCTATTTTTAGCTCTAACCCTATCCATTACCATAATCCTATCACTGTCTCTACATTAGACCTAACCCTAGTCCTAGCCCTAATCCTATATCTAACCCTAATTCTAATCCTAACCCTAACCCTAAGGTAAATCTCTCACTAAAACAAGCCATAACACTAATGCTAATCCTAAAACTAGCCCTAACCTAGCCCTAGCCCTACAAAACAACCTAGCCATAGCTCTAACCCTAAATTTTAACATAAACCAAATCATAAGCCTACACCTAGCTCTAAACCTAGCTCTAATTTGAGTCTTATCCCTAACTCTAAAACAAACCCTGACTCTGAATCTGACCCTTACACTAACCGTAGCTCTAAACATCATTCAAAACCTAAACCTAAACCTAACCCTAGACCTAGCCCTAACCCTAACCCTAAAACTAGTTCTAATCGTAACCCTAGTTCTTACATTAGCTGTAGCCCTAAACCTAGCCCTTACCTAACCCAAAACATATACCTAATCAGAGCCCTAACACTACCTTTAACTCTAATCATAACCCTCATTCTAGCCCTAACCCTTACCCTAAACCTAATCCTAACCCTAACACTTGCCATAACCCAAAACCTAACCCTAGCCTTGATCCTAACCATAAACCTAGCTCTAACCCCAGCTGTAACCCTATCCATTACCCTAATCCTCATACTAACCCTAATGCTAACCCTAGGATAACCCTAAACCTATTCCTAAGCCTAAAACTATACATTACCCGAAACCTAACCTGAACCCTAAACCTAACCATATCCATAAAACTAATCCTAACCCTAATAATCTCAACACTAAAATTATCTCTAATCATAACCCTGGACCTGACATTAGCACTAGCCCTAATGAAGCCCTAACCCTAAAACAAACTCTAGCCCTAATCCTTGCCCTAATCCTAGCCTTAATTTTTAACCTAACCCTAACCATAAACATAACCCTAATTTTAATCCTCCCCTAGTTCTAAAGCTAGCTATAACATCATACCTAACAATAAACATAACCATAACCATAACCGAGGCTCAGCCTTAATATTAACCCTACCTCTAATCCTAGCCCTAATTAAGACCTAATTCTAACCCTAAATCAAACCCTAACACGAAGACTAACTCTAACTCTCGCCCTAGCCCTATGCCTAGTTCTAACCCTATCCCTTATGATAACTCAAACCCTAGCCCTAACTTTAGCCCTAACCTTTGCTGTAGCCCTAAACCTAGATTTAACCCTAACTTTAAATCTAACCCTAACCCTAAGCCTAAACCACACCCTAACACTACACCTAGCCCTCAACATAGCCCTAATTCGAGTCCTAACCCTAACCCTAAGACTAATATTAACCTTGACTCTGACCTTAACACTAACCCTAGCTCTACACATCACCCTATCCCTAAACCTAATCCTAACACTAGACCTCACCCTAAACCTAACCCTATAACTACCCCTAATCTTCATGACAGTTCTTAAGTTAGTCATAGCCCTAAAATAACACAAAACCTAGCCCTAATCCAAGGTCTAACCCTGATCCTAAACCTAACCCTATACCTAGTCCTAATCCCAGCTCTAACCCTATTTCTTACACTTAGTCAAACCCTCACCCTATTGCTACCCTAGTAATAACCGTAATTCTATGCCTATCCAAAACCCTAACTCTATTACTAGTCCTAACCCAGCACTTATTCTAGCTCTAAACTAAAGCAAAACCCTAACCCAAATGCTGACCCTTATTATTAACCTAACACTAAACCTAAGTTTAAACTTGAGCCTAACCCTTATCCAAAACCTAACACTAGCCCTACTAGTAACCCAAACCCTAAGCATTATAATAACACTAGCCTTAGAGAAAAACCTAATCCTAAATATAGCCATAACCCTAGCCTTTGCCCTAACAATAACCCTTAGCCTAAACCAAACACTAACTCTACCCCTAGACCTAAACCTAGTCCTCATTCTGGACCTAACCCTAAGCCGATTCCTAACCTTAACCCTGACACTTACCCTAACAAAAACCCTAGCTCTAAATCTTATCCTAACCCAAAAACTAACTCTAACAATAGACGAACTCTAAATCTATCCATAACCATAACTCTAGCTTTTAAATTACCCATACCTAACACTAGCCCTAACCTCACACAAAACCTAGCCCTAATTGCAGCACTAAACCTAATGCTGAGCATAACTCTAACCCTAAATGTAGTCCTAACCCTAACCCTTGTTCTAGCCCTAACCATAGCTCAAACCCTAAAATGTACCCTAAACATAACCCTAGCCCAAACCCTAAACCTCACCCTAACTCTAGCCCTAAACCTAAATGTAACCATAGCAAAAAACCAAGCTCTAACTCTATTCATTACACTAACCATAACCCTAAATCTAATTCTAACCCTAGCCCTAAACCTAACCCTAACCCTACCCAGCACAGACTGTATTTATAACCCTCTCCTTAGCCCTAAACCTAGATCAATCGCTAACCCTTACACTTAACCTAACCCTAACACTAACCCAAGGCCTAAACCTAAACCTAACCCCAGCTCTAATCCTAACCCTAACCCTAACCCTAAACCTACCTCAAACCATACCCATTACCCTAACCCTAAATTTAACCCTAATGATAACACTAGACCTAAAGCTAAACCTACCCTAACCCTAAACATAAACCTAACCCTAGAACTAACAGTGAACTTAACCCTAACCCTAAATTTATGCTAGCAAAAACCTTAACCCTGATCCTAAATCTAAACCTAAGGCTAACCTAAACCTAACCCTATATTTAACCTGACATATAAATATATTACCCTAAACCTAATGATAACTCTATCCCTAACCGTAAGACTAACCATGACCATAACCCTAGTTCAAACCCTAAATTAACCTTAACCATAGAAAAAAATCCTAGCTCAAACCCTAAACTGTACCCTAAACCTAATTCTAAGTGTAACCCTCGCCATAACCCTGACCCTAATCCTAACTCTAACCTTAATCCTAACCATAACCCTAGTTTTAACACTATAAATTACCCTAATGATAACAATAACCCTACTGCTAACCCTAGGCCTAACCCTAAATCTATCACAAACCCTAACCATATCCACTACCTTAAACCTAACCTGAACCCTAAACCTATCACTATCCATTACCCTAACCCTAATTCTAAACTTAATGCTAATTCGAGCCTTAACTCTATATCTTAACCTAACCCAAACCCGAAGCCTTACCCTGACCCTAATAATAAACCAGTTCTTAATCTGACCCTTTCCCCAAACATAACACTTTAATTTGACCTAGCCATAAACCTAACCCTAAAAATATCAATAACTATAAACCTAGACCTGACATTAGTCCTAAATCTAATTCTTGCCCTAAACCTAACACAAAACCTAGCCCTAATCCTAGCCTTAAATCTAGCCTTAATCCTAAACCTAACCATAACCGTAGCCCTAAACCTAAAGCCAATCATAAAACTATTTCTAACCCTAACCATATCACTAAAACAAAACCAAGCAACAGGCCAAACACTAACTTTAACTTAAACCAAACCCTAGCACTGCAGCTAGATCTAACCCTAGCCCTAATTCAAGTCCTAATCATAACCTTAAAACTAACCCTGACCTGACTGATATCCTAACAGTAACCCTAGCTATAAATATCATTGTAATATTAAACCTAATCCTAACACTTGACCTACCCCTACCTCTAACCCTAATTGTAACCCTAGTTCTTATATTAGCCCTTAACCTAACCCTAGCATTAAACCTCAAACAAAAACTAGCCAGAATCTGAATCCTAAACCTAGCTTTAACCTTAACCATAAACCTAACCCTAGCACTAATCCTATGCTTTACCCTGAGCAAAACCTTTACACTAATGGTAACCCTAGACCTATCCCTAATCCTTAGGCTAACCAAATACTAACCATATTAATAGTCCTAATGCTAGATCTCATCCTACCTCTAATGCTATCCCAAACCCTAACCCTAACCCTGACCCTTATTCTGACAATAACATAAACCCTAGGTCTAAACATAACCCTAACCCTAAACTAAACCCTAACACTAAGCCTACTTGTAACCTAATACGTAAAACTAACCCTACCACTAGCTCTAGACCTAACCTAATCCTTAATCTAGCCTGAACTCTAGCTCTAGAACTAAACAAAATCTTAGTCCTAGCCCTAACAAAAACCTTTACCTAACCCAAACACTAACTCTATCCCTAGACCTTAACCTAGTCCTAATTCTGGCTTTAACCTGAACTTTAACTCTAACTCAAATACTGACCCTCCCTTTAACACTAAACCTACCTCTATTCCTGAAACTAACCAAAACCTAAACTTAAATCTAGACCCAGCCATAACCCTAACCCTAAAACTACCCTTAATCATAACCCTAAATCTTACATTACCCATAACCCTATCCCTAGGTCTAAACCTAACACTAAAGATAGAGCTAATTTTAGCCTAAACCTAGCCCTAAGCATAACCCTAAACCTAGCACTAGCCCTATACATAACCCTAGCCTTCACCTCAGTCCTAAGGTAGCTCAAAGCCTAACTCTTACCGTAAAAATAAAACTAGACATATCCCTAACTCTCACCCTAACCCTAGCCCAAATCATAAACTAAACCTAGCCCTAAACCTTGCTCTAAACCTACCATTAACCTAACCCTAAACCTAACCTTATTGATAATCCTGGACAAAACCCTAATGTTAACCCTAACCCTAACTGAAAAACTAACCATAGACATAACCCTAAAATTAACTCTCAGCATAGCCCTAAATCTAGCTCAAACCATAAACCTAAACATAACCATAGCTCTAATCCTAACCCTATCACTAATTCTAACTCTAAACCAAAACCTAAAACTAACCTAACCCTATCCGTTACCGTAACACTAACCATATTGTTAATGATAACCCTAGCCCTAACTCTAGCACTAACCCTAAACCTACCGTAATTCTATCCCTAGACCTAACCCTTAACCTAGCCCCAACCCTAGCTCAAAACCTAACCTTTATGCTAAACCTAACCCTAAACCTAAACCTAACCCTAGTTCTAACACTCACTCTAACCCTAACTCAAGGCATATTCCTAACCATAACTCTAGTTCTAACCTAAGCTCTAACCCTATCATTTACCCGAACCATAAGTCTTACTCTAATGCTAACCCTAAGCCTAACCTTAGCCCTATCACTAAAGCTAACTGTATCAATTACCCTAAAACAAACCTGAACCTTAAAATAAACCCTAACAATACCCTAACCCTAACACTAATGCTAATTTGAGCCATAAACCTAAATCCTTGCCTGAGACAAATCCTAATCCTAATAATTCCCCGAGCTCTAAACTTTATCCTTGCCCTAACCCTAACCCTTAAACTAGACATAGCCATAAGCCTAATCCTAAAACTATCTTTAAGCATAACCCTAGATCTGATATTAATTCTAGCACTAATCCTAGCCCTGAATCTAAAACAAACACTAGCCTCATCCTAGCCCTAAACCTAGCCTTAATTATAACCCTAACCTTAACCCTAACCCTAACCCCAACTCTAACACTCACCCTACGTCTAAACTTAGATATAAAGCCATTTTTTATCCTAAATTTAAACCTAACCCTATCCCTATCGCTAGGCCTAAGCTGAACACTAACCCTAGCCCTAATTCTAGCCCTATTTTAACCCTATCCCCATCCCTAACTCTAATTTTAGCCCTATCACTAACTCTAAAACTCACACTAGCCCTATTCCTAGTACTAACACTATCACTTACCATAACTCTAACCCTGGCCCTAAACTTTGCCCTATCCTTAATGCTAGCCTAATTCTAGATCTAAACCTAACTATAAATGTAACCCTAACCCTATGTCTAAGCCTAGCACTAACACTAGCCTTAATCCTAATACTAATTGTAAAACTAGCCCTAACCCTAGGACTAAAACAAAACCGAGCAATAGACCTAAATCTAAACCTTAACTTAAAGCAAACCCTAAACTACTATCAGAACTAATCATAGATCTAATCGAGTCCTAACCCTAACCTTAAAACTAACCCTGAACCTGAATCATATCCTAAAACTCATCCTAGCTCTAAACATGACACTAACCTTAAACCAAAACCTAAAAGTAAATCTAGCCCTAATATGAGTCCTAAATAAAACCCTAAAACTAACCCTGACCCTGACTCCTATCCTAAAATTAATGCTAGCTCTAAATATCACCCTAACTTAAATCTAACACAAACACTAGACCTTCCCCTAACTGTAATCCTAAAGCTAACCCTAATTGTAACCCTGGTTCTTACATTACTTGTAGCCCTAACCATAGCCCTAACACTAACACAAAAACTAGCCCTAATCTGAGCCCTATACTTAGCTTTAACCTTAACCCTAACCCTAACCATACCCCTAACACTAGCTCTAACCCTATCCCTAACCCTAAGCAAAACCCTAATCCTAATGGTAACCCTAGACCTATCCCTAATCCTAAGCCTAATCAAAACTTTCACCATACTAATAGTCATAACACAATACATAGAGTGAATTCTAGGCCTAAATATAGCCCTAAGCGTGAGCCCAACCCCAACCTTAGCCCTAACCGTAACTCTAAACCTAACCCTAGACTTAGTTTTAAACCTTACTCAAAGCCGAATCCTTACCATATATATAAACTTAGACCTATACATTACTCTAAACCCTAAACCTAGCCTTAACCCTAAACTTAACCCTGTCCCTAAACCTAGCTCTAAACCTACACCTTACCTAAAACTACACCTAATTGTATTGATAACCCTAGCCTTAATCCTAACTGTAACCCTAAACCTAACCCGAAAACTAACAATAGACCTAACCTTAAAACTAACACTCGCCATAACCCTAACCCTAGCTCAAAACCTAATCCATACCATAAACCTAAACAAAACCATAGCCTTAACATTAACCCCAAAACTAACTCTAACCCTAAAACTAAACCTAAACCTACATCAAACCATATCCATTACCCTAACCCTTATCCTAACCCTAATGTAACCCTAGCCCTAACCTTAACCCTAAATCTAAATCTACCATAATCCTGTCCCTAGACCTAAGGCTGAACCTAATCCTCAACCTAACACTAGCACTAACAGAAGCTCAAATCCTAGCCCTTACCCTAAACATAAACCTAGCCCAAATCCTAACCTCAATCCTAGCTCTAATCCTAACCATAACCCATAGCCCAAACTCTAGCTCTAACTCTATCAATTACCCTAAACCTAACCCTAAATTAATGCTAAACCTAACCCTAACCCTAACCCTAATCCTAACCCTAACTATCCCTAGCCCTGATTCTAACATGAAGCCTTAACCTAGCCCTAACACTTACTCAATCCCTAACCCTTAACCTTAACTGAACCTTAAGAAAATGATAAACCTAACCTAGCCCTAACCCTAAACCTAGTCCTAATCCTAAAGTTAAAACTATACTTAACCTTAGCTCTAACCCCACCAATTACCCAAACCCTAACCATAAACATCATGATAACCATAGACCTAAACCTAAACCTACTCTAACCCTAACTGTAAACCTAACTCTAGACCTAACAATAAACCTAACCCTTGCTGTAGTTCTAACCCTAGCTCAAACTCTAACAATTATGCTAAACTTAAAACTAACCCTAGTCCTAAACCTAAACCTAACTATAACCCTAACCCAATATCTAAACCTGTTCATTACCTTAACCCTAATGATAACCCTAATCCTAACCCTAGACCTAATCCTAAACCTAACCCTATCCTTAGCCCTAACCTTAGCTCAAAACCTTATCCGTACCATAAACCTAAACATAACTGTAGCCTTAACATTAACCCTAAAACTAAATCTAACTCTAAAACTAAACCTAAACCTAAATCTAACCATATCCATTACCCTAACTCTTATCCTAACCCTAATGTAACCCTAGCCCTAACATTAACCCTAACCCTAAATCTAACATAATCCTGTCCCTAGACCTAGGGTGAACCTAATCCTCAATCTAACCCTAGCACTAACAGAAGCTCAAACCCTAGCCCTTACCTTAAACATAAACCTAGCCCAAACTCTAACCCTAATCCTAACTGTAACCCATAGCCAAAACTCTAGATTGAACTCTATCAATTACCCTAAACATAACCCTAAACCTAATGCTAAACCAAACCTAACCCTAACCCTAACCCTAATCCTAATCCTAACCCCAACTCTATCCCTAGCCCTTATTCTAACATGAAGCCTTAACCTAGCCCTAACACTTACTCAATCCCTAACCCTTAACCTTAACTGAACATTAAGAAAATGATAAGCCTAACCTAACCATAACCCTAAACCTAGCCCTAATCTGAAAGTTAAAACTAGACTTAACCTTAGCTCTAACCCCACCAATTACCCAAATCCTAACCATAAACATCATGATAACCATAGACCTAAACCTAAACCTACTCTAACCCTAACTGTAAGCCTAACTCTAGACCTAACCATAAACCTAACCCTTGCTGTAGTCCTAAACTTAGCTCAAACTCTAACAATTATGCTAAATTTAACACTAACCCGAGTCCTAAACCTAAACCTAACCCTAACCCTAAACCGATATCTAAACCTGTCCGTTACCTTAACCCTAATGATAACCCTAATCCTAACCCTAGACCTAATCCTAAACCTAAACCTATCTTTAGCACTAACCCTAGCTCAAACTCTAACCC
Organism: Marmota flaviventris; assembly: GCF_047511675.1. Taxonomy (NCBI): domain Eukaryota; kingdom Metazoa; phylum Chordata; class Mammalia; order Rodentia; family Sciuridae; genus Marmota; species Marmota flaviventris. The sequence continues at coordinate 256,730 of NW_027287689.1, read as the reverse complement.
ATACCATAAACACAACACTAACCCTAACCCTGACCCTAACTCTAGCACTAATCTTAAACATTACCCTAACCTAACACTAGCTCTAAACCTATCCATTACCTTAATGATAACCATAAACCTAATGCTAAGCCTAGGCCTAACCCTTACCCTATCCATTTTCCTAAACCTAAACTGAGCCCTAAACCTAACCTGAAGCCTAAATCTAACCTTATCCATTACCCTAACCCTAACTAAAACTTAATGCTAATTTGAGCAATAAACCTAAAACTCAACCTAACTCAAACCCAAAACCTGACTCTGACTATTACAATACCCCTAGCTCTGAACTTGAACCTCACCCTAAACCTAACTCTGACACTAGACCTAGCCAAAGATCTTACCCAAAAAATATCCCTAAACATAACCCTATACCTGATACTAGCCCTAGCCCTAATTCTAGCCATAACCCTAAAACAAACTCTAGCCCTCATCCTAACCCAATACCTAGCCTTGATCCTAACCGGAACCCTAAATCTAGCCCTATCCTTAATTTTATCCCTTGCCCTAGTTCTGAACCTTGCTATAACCCCATCCCTCTGCCCAAATATAAACTCTAACTCTAGACTTATCCCTTACACTAATTCTAGACCTGGTCATAGCCCTAATCCTACAACTAGCATTAAGAATAACTCTAAATCTCGCCCTAGCCCTATTTCTAGATCTACCCGTATCCCTTACCATAACTCTAACACTTGCCCTAACCTTAGCCCTAACACTAGCCCTAGCCCTAACCCTAGAACTAACCATAACTCTAAGTCCAACCCTAAACCTAAGCCTAAACCTCAAACTAACACTAGAGCTAACAATAACACTAATCCTAAAACTAGCCCTAATCTAGTTCAAGCCCTAAAACAAAACCAAACCATAGCCCTAACCCTAACCCTTAACCTAAACAGAAACCTAACCCTACACCTAGCCCTAACATTAGGCCTAATTCCTGTCTTAATCTAACCTTAAAACTAACCTTGAGCCTGACTCTGACCTTACAATAATTCTAGCTCTAGCATCACCCTAAAAGTACACCTAACCCTAAAACTAGAACTAGCCCTAACCATGACCCTAAAAGTAGCCCTAGTCAAAACTCTAGTTCTTACATTAGACATAGCCCTAATCCTAGTCCTAAACTAACCTAAAACCTATCCCTAAACTGAGTCCTACACCTCATTTTAACCCTATCCCGAACCCTAGACTTTACCATTACCCTAAACCTAACCCTAGCCCTAAAACTGGCCTTAAACCTAAACCTAACCTTAGACCTATTCCTAACCATAACCCTAGCCCTAACTCTACCTCTAACCCCATTTATTACCCTAAACATAACCTTAACCCTAATGCTAACCCTAGCCCTAAACTTAACCCTAATCCTAAACCTAGACCTGACACTAACCCTAACCGTCTCCCTAGCCTTAACCATAGCTCAAACCCTAACACTTACCCTAAAACTAACCCTAATACTAACCCTAGGCCTAACCCTAACCCAAACCCTAGACCTAATCCTAAAAATACACCTAGCCCTAAACCTATCCATTACCCTAAACATAAGCCTAACCCAAACATAGCTCTAAACATAGCTCTAACCCCACCCATTACCCTAACCCTACTATAAACCTCATGATAACACTAGCCCTAACCGTAAACCTACTCTAACCCTAACTGTAAACTTAACACTAGTCCTGACTCTAAACCTACACTAACCCTAATTGTAAACATAAACCTAGACCTAACTGTAAAATAACCCTTGCCATAGTCCTAATCCTAGCTCAAACCCTAACAGTTACAGTAAACCTAACACTAACCCTAGTCCAACACCTAAATCTAACCCTATCCATTTAGGCCTAACCCTAAACTTATTGCTAACACTAACCTTATCCTTACCTAAACCTAACCTGAATACTAAACCTAACTCTATCAATTACTCTATCTCTAAACATAACACTAACACTAATGCTAATTCGAACCCTAAAACTAAACCAAAACCTAACACAAACTCTGAGCAAGACACTGATTCTAATAACACACCTAACTCTAAACATGACCCTTACCCAAAACACAACCTTTAAGCTAGACCTAGCCATAAAACTAAGCCTAACAATATCCCTAATCGTAACCCTAGACCTGACATTAGCACTCTACCTAATTCTTGCCTTAAACCTGACACACACCCGAGCCCTCAAAATAGCCCTAAAACTAGCCTTAATCTTAACCCTAACCCAATCCCTAGCCCAAACCCTAATTTCAACCCTCGCCCTAGTTGAACCTAGGTATAACCACATCCTTTCCCCTAACCCTAACCCTAACACTATCACTAACACTAACCCTAGCCCTAACCCTAGGCCTAATCCTAACACTAACCATATCTCTAATCCTAGCCCTAATTTATTGCTAACTGTAACCTTAATGCTAACCCTAGCCCTAAGACTAACCCTAACACTAGCCGTAGACCTATATCTAGTACCAAACTTATCTATTGCCTAACCATAACACTAACCCTAACCTTAGGCCTAACCCTAGCCATAGTCCTAAACCTAGAACTAATCCTAACTCTATATCTAACCCTAACTCTAAACCTAAACCTCACCCTAACATTAGCCCTAACCCTAATACTAATTTGAAAACTAGCCCTTACCCGAGCCATAGCCCCAAAACAAACTGAGCTATAGACCTAATCCTAACCCTTAGCCTAAGCCAAATCCTAATGCTACACATAGTCCTAACTCTATCCCTAAAACTAATACTGATCCTGATTCTGACACTAAGACTAACCCTACCTCTAAACATCACCCTAACCCTAAAACTAATCAAAAACTAGACCTAGCCCTAATCCTAACCCTAAAACTACCCCTAACCATAAAGCTAGTTCTTACATTAGCCACAACCCTAACTCTAACACTAAACCCAGCACTAATCTGAGCCTCAACCCTAGCTTTAACCCTAATCCTAAACCTAACCCTAACACTAACCCAAACCCTAGCTCTAAACCTCTTTCTTACCCTAAGCCAAACTCTCCCCTAATGCTACCCTAGTTCTAACACTAATCCTTAGCTTACCCCAAACTCTAACTCTATTACTAGCCCTAACCCTAGCCCTCATTCTATCTCTAAAACTAACCCTAAGCCTAAGCCTAAACCTTACCCTTATCCTGAACCTAACACTAACCGTAGCTCAAAGCCTGATCTTAACACTAAACAGAACCTAACACTAGACCTGCCAGTAAACCTATACATAAAACTAACCATAACACTAGCACTAGACCTAAATTTAATCCTAAATATAGCCATAACTCTAGCCCTAGTCTTAAACAAAAACATAGCACTAGCCCTAAAATAACACTTAACCTAATGCAAAGGCTAACCCTAGCCCTAGACATAACCTTTGTTCTAATTCTGGAACTAACCATAAAACCAATGCTAACCCGAACACTGATGCTTACCCTAAAACAAAACCTAGCTCTACTCTTAATCCTAACACAAATCCTAAAACAAAACTTAAACCTAACACTAGACATGTCTATAACCCTAACCCAAAACTAGCCATAACCATAACCCTAGCTCTTACATTACCCATAGCACTAGTCATAAACCTCACACAAAACCTAGCCCTAATACAAGCCCAAAACTTAGACCTAAGCATAACCTAAACCCTAACCATAGCACAAAAACTAAACCTAATGCTTGCCCTAGCCCTAAATTTAGCTCAAACTCTAACCCTTACTCTAAACATAACCCTAGCTCTAAAACTAAACTTAAACCTAAACCTAACCTTAACCATAAAGCTAACCGTATATCTAACCCAATCTATTTACCCTAAACCTAATCCTAACCCTAATGAAAACCCTAGACCTAACCCTAAACATAACCCTGACCATAACACTAAACCTAATCCTCGTCCTAGAACTAATGCTAGCTCAAAACCTAAACTTTACCCTAAATATAACCCTAACCCTAATCTAGGTTTCATATTCCTAACTGAAAACCTAACGTAACACTAACACTAATCCTAACCTAACCCTAGTCCTAAACATATATCTAACCCTATATATTATCCTTAAGATAACCCTAATCCTAATGCTAACCCTAGGCATAACCCTAGCCCTTTTGCTAACCTTAATGTTCTCCATTGCCCTAAACCTACACTGAATTCTAAACCTAACCCAGTGAATTACCCTAACCCTAACCCTAATGCTCATTTGAGCCCTATCCCTAAACCTTAACCTAACACAAACCCTAAACCTGATCTTGACCCTAAAAATACACCTAGCTCTAAACCTTACACTTACCCAAAGCCTAACACTTACACTAGACATAGACACAAACCTAGCCCTAAATATACCCCAAACTGTTACACTAGACCTGACATTAGCCCTAGCCCTAATTCTAGGCCTAAACCTACAACAAACCCTAGCCCTCATCCTAGCCCTTAACCTAGCCTTAATCATAACCCTAACCCTAAGCCTAGCCCTAACCCTTGTTCTAACCCTCACCCTAACTCTAAACCTAGCTATAACACCATATCTTACCCTAAAATTAACTATAACCCTAGCCCTAACACTACACCTAAGCTGAACACTAACCCTAGCCCTAATCCTATCACTGATTTAACCCTATCCCTAAAACTAACCAAAACCCTAGGCCTAAGACTAATTGTAACTCTCACCCTAGCCCTAGCCCTAGTTCTAACCCTTTCTGTTACTGTAACCATAACCCTAGACCTAACACTTGCCCTATATTTAGACCTAGCCCTAATCCTGGATCTAATGCTAAATCCAAATCTAATCCTAACCCAAAGCCTAAGCCTAACACTAACACCAGTCCTAATCCTAAAGCTAATCTAATAACTAGCCCAAACCATAAACCTCAGCCTAAAACAAAACTGAGCATCAGTCCTAACCCTAAACTTCAACTTAAACCAAACCCTAAGACTACACCTAGAAATAATCCTAGCCCTAATTTGAGTCCTAAATCTAACCTTAAAACATACCCTGACCCTGACTCATAACCTAACATTGACCCTAGCTCTATAGACCACCCTAAACTTAAACCAAACCCTAAGAATAACTCTAGCCCTAATTCAAGTAATAAAAATCCTAACCTTAAAGCTAACCCTGACCCTGACTGATATCCTAACAGTCTCCCTAGCTCTAAACACAGGCCTCACCTTAAACCAAACACTAACAGTAACCCTAGACCTTATTTGAGTCCTAAACCTAACCCTAAAACTAACCCTGATGCTGACTCATATCCTGACAATAACCCTAGCTCTACATATTACCCTAATCTTAAACCTAAACCTAAAACTAGACATACCCCTGACCCTAACCCTAAAACTAACCCTAATTGTAACCCTAGCTGTTATATTAGCCAATGCCCAAATCTAGCATTAACCCTAACAAAAAAACTAGCCCTAATCTGAGCTTTAAACCTATATTTAACCCTAACCCTAACCCTAACTCTAGCATTAATCCTAGCACTAAGGCTATCCCTTAACCTAAGAAAAACCCTAACCCTAATGGTAACCCTATACATATCTTTAATCCTTAGGCTAACCAAAACCCTAACCCTATTAATAGTCCTAACCCTAGTGCTCATTCTAGTTCTAACCATATCCCAAACCTTAATGCTAACCCTGAACCTTATTCTGACCCTAACACTTGCCCTAGGTCTAAAACTGACAATAACAGTAGACCAAACCCTAACACTTGCCATAGACCTAAACCAATTCCTAAATCTTGCCTTAACTCTAGCCCTAGACCTAAACATAAACCTAGCCCTAGCCCTAACAATAATCTTTAACATAACTCAAACACTAACCCTAACCCTAGACATAAACATAGTCTGATTTCTGGCTGTAACCCTAACACTAACTCTAACCCAAACACTGACCCTGAATTTAGAGTAAACCTATCTCTAAATCTGACCCTTCCCAAAAATCTAAACCTAACACTAGACCTAGCCATAACCCTAACCCTACAACTAGCCCTCAACATAACCCTAGCTCTTACCTTACCCATAGCCCTAACCCTAAGGCTAAACCTAACACAAAACCTAAAGCTAATCCTAGGCCTAAATCAAGGCTTAAGCCTAACCCTAACCCTAGCCATAACCCTAACCTATCCTTTACCTTAGTCCTAATCCTAGCTCAAAGCCTAAACATTACTCTAAACATAAACCTGCACCGATTGCTCAATCCAACCCTAACCCTAGACATAATCCTAACCTTAACCGTAGCCCTAAATCTAGCTCTAAACTTACCCATTACTCTAAATCTAATCCTAATTTTATTGATAATCCTAGGCTTAATGCTAAACCTAAACCTAACTGGAAAACTAATCCTAGACATAACCTTAAACCTCACACTTGCCATAGACCTAACCCTAGCACAAACACAAAAACTTACTATAAACTTAAACATATCCATAGCCCTAACTCTAAGCCTAAATGTCAATCTAACATTAAACATAGCCCTAAATATGCATCTAATCGTATATATTGCCCTAAACCTAACCCTATCCCTAATGTTGTCACTAGCCCTAATCCTAACCCTAACCCTATGTGTACTATAATCTTATCTCTAGAAGTAACCCTAAACCTAACCCTCACCCTAGCCCTAACCCTAGCTCAAAACCTAACCCTTATGCTAAACATAAACCTAAGCCAAACACTAGTTTTAACCCTAACCCTAAACCTAATTGAAGACCTATTCTTAACCATAAACCTAGCCCGAAACTTAGCTCTAATTCTATCCATTATACTAACCATAACCCTTACCCTAATGCAAACCCTAGGCCTAACCTTAATCCTATCGATAACCCTAACCCTATCAATTACCCTACACGTAATATGAACTCTAAACAAATCTTATCATAATCCTAACCCACACCCTAGTGCCAATTCAAGCCCTAACCTCAAACAAACTCGAACACTTACCCTAACTCTAATAAATCTCATATCTCTAGTGCTGATTTAAACATTAAACCTAACCCTTTCACTAGACCTATCCATAACACTAATCCTAAAACTATCCCCAATCGTAAGCTTTGACTTGGCATTAGCCATAGCCCTAATCCTAGCCCTGAACCTAACTCAAACCCCAGCCCTTATCCTAGCCCTTAACCTAGCCTTAATCCTAACCCTAAACCTAAATTTAGACCTAATTCAAAAACTAACCCTAGCCCTAATCTTAGGCCTAATTTAGTCCTATTCCTAACCCTATCCCTAACCCTAGCCTTAAGACTAACTCTAACTCTCACCCTATCACTATCCCTAGTTCTAACCATATCCCTTAATGGAACCCTAATCCTAGCCCTAACCCTAGCCCTAACCCTAACCCTAACCCTAGCCCTATCATTAGCTCTAGCTCTAACCTAGATCTAATTTTAACTCTAAATTAAACCCTTACCCTAAGCCTAACCCTAACCCAAACTCTAAATTTAAGTTTAACCCAACATTAAAACTATACTGAGCCATAACCCTAATCATACCCTTTAACCTGAACCAAACCCTAACCATAACCTTATATCTAATTCTAGTTTTAAGCTGAAAACTAGAACTAACACCTACCCTGACTCTGACCATAATACTAACCCTAGTCTAAACATCAGCCTAACACACTAAACCTAACACTAGACCTACCACTAACCCTAACTCTAAATTTAACCCTAATTGTAACCCTGGTACTTACATTAGCCTTACCCCTAACCCTAGCATTAACTTAACCCAAAACCTAGGCCTAATCAATGCTCTAACTTGAGATTTAACCCTAACCCTAATCCTCACCATAGCACCAATCAAAACCACAACCTTAACCCTAACCCTAGCTCTACCCTATCCATTGCTGTAACCATAACACTAGGCCTAAATATAACCCTATCCCTAATCCTAAACCTATGCATTATTCTAAATCAAACCTAAACCCTAAGCCTCACCCTATCATTATACTAACACTAACCATTATGCTAATTTGAGCCTAAATTTAAACCTTAACCTATCCCAAACTTCTAACCCATACCTTGACCTAATAATACCCCTAGCTCTAAACCTGAACCTAACCCTAAACCTAACCCTTACATTACATGTAGCCATAAAACTAACCCTAAAACTATCTTTAACCATAACTCTAGATTTGATATTAGCCCTAGCCCTAATGGTAGCCCTAACCCTGAAATAAAACATAGTCCTCATCCTAGCCTCAAACCTAGCCTTAATCATAACCCTAACACTAACCATAGACCTAACCCTAATTCTAACCCTCACCCTATCCCTAAACCTAGCTATAACGCCATTCCTTACCCTAAACATAACCCTAATCCTAAACCTAACACTAGGCCTAAGGTGAACACTAACCCTAGCCCTATTTCTAGCCCTAATTTAAACCTATCCATAACCCTAAACTAAACACTAGCCCTAAGAATAACTCTAACTCTCACACTAGCCCTATCCCTAATTCTAACCCTATCCATTAACATAATCCTAAACCTAGCCCTAAACCTAGCCATAATCATTGCCAAATCCTTATTCCTATTCCTAACCCTAGGTCTAACCCTAACTCTAAATCTAACCCTAACCCTAAGCCTAAGCCTAACATTAACACTAGTCCTAGCCCTAACACTAATCATAAAAAATAGCCCTAACACTAACCCTTGTAGTTAAAAAAAAAAAAAAAAAAAAAAAAAAAACCTAACAATAGCCCTAAACCTAAACCTTAACTTAAACCAAACATTAACACTATACGTAGACATCACCTAGCCCTAATTCGAGTCCTAATCTTAACCTTAATACTAACCCTAACTCTGACTCATATCCTAACACTCACCCTAGTTCTAAACACCACCCTAACCTTAAACTGAACACTAATAGTAACCCTAGCCTTAATTCGAGTCCTAACCCTAACTCTAAAACTAAACCTGACCCTGACTCTTATTAACCTAACACTAACACTAGCTCTAAATTTCACCCTAACATTAAACCTAATCCTAACACTAGAAGTTTAACCCCTAACCACACCCTAAAACTAACCCTAAAACCCTAGTTCTTACATTAGCCTTTGCTCTAACACTAGCCATAACCCTAACAAAAATACTAGTCAAAATATGAGCCCTAAATCTAGCTTTAACCCTAACCTTAGCCCTAACCCTAGTTCGAATCCTATCCCTTTCCCTATGCCAAACCCTAAACCTAATGCTTATCCTAATCCTAATTCTTAACTTAATCCAAACCCTAACCGTATTAGTAGTCATAACCCTATTCCCCATTCTAGCTCTAACAATAACCAAACCCTAACCCTAACCCTGACCCTTATTCTGAACCTAACACTAATCATAGGTCTAAAACTGAACCTAACCCTAAACCGAACTCTAACACTAGCTCTACTGGTAACCTTATACCTAAACCCAACCCTAACACTAGACCTAGACTTAAACCTAATCCTAATCTACCCATAATTCTAGCCCCAGACCTAAATAAAAACCTAGCCTTAGCCCTAATAATATCCCTTAACCTAAAACCAAACACTAACCCTTCTCCTAGACTTAACCCTAGTCCTAATTCTGGCTTTCCCATTAACAATAACCCTAAACTGAACACTGACCCGGACACTAACACTAACCCTAGCTCTAAACATCACCCTAACCCTAAACCTAACCCTAAAACTATACTTAGCTCTAACATTCACCCTAAAACTATACCTAATCATAGCAAAGTTCTTACATTTGCCATAGCCCTAACCTATTGCAAATATTAGCCCTAACCCAAGCCCTACTTTAGCTTTAACTCTAAAGCTAATCATAACCCTAACATTAGCCCTAACCCTAATCCTAAGCTTAACCCTAGACCTAACCCTAAGCATGACACTAGCCCTATCACTAGCTCTAACCTTTTCAATTTCCCTAATGATAACCCTAACACTTCTGCTAACCCTAGGCTGAACCCTAATCCTATCCCTAACTTTAACCCTATCCATTACCCTACACCTAACCTGAACTCTAAACCTAAAACTATCATTAACCTATCCCTAACAGTAATGATAATTTGAGCCTTAACCCTAAACCTGAATCTGATAAAAACCCTAACCCTGATCCTGAACCTAACCCTAATAATGCCCATAGATCTAAACCTGACCCTAACAAGAAACCTTACCCTTAAAATAGACCTAGATATAAACCTAACCCTAAAACTCTCCCTAACTGTAAACCTAGACCTGACATTAGCCCTAGATCTAATCCTAGTTATAATCCTAACACACACCTTAGACCACATCCTAGCCATAAACCTTGCCTTAATAATAAACCTAACCCTAAACATAACCCTAATTCTAATCATCACCCTAGTCCTAAAAGTAACTATAATCCCATCCCTTAACCTAAACCTAACACTAACACTAACACTAACCCTAGCCCTCAACCTAGGCCTAACCCTAAGACTAACCCTAGTTCTAATCCCAGCCCTAATTTAGCCCTATACATAACCCAACCCTAACCCTAGCCCTAAGACTAACTCAAACTCTCGCCCTGGCCTTATACCTAGTTCTAACACAATCCCTTACCATCACACTAAACCTAGCCCTAAACTTAGTCCTAATCCTAGCCCTATCCTTACCCTACCTCAAAGCCTAGATCTAAACCTAACTCTAAATCTCACCCTAAACCTAAGCCTAAACCTCACACTAACACTATTGCTATTCCTAACATTAATCCAAAAACTAGCCCTAACTCTACCCCTAGCCTTAAAACAAAACCAAATCATAACCCTAACCCTAATACTTAACCTAAACTAAACCCTAACCCTACACCTAGCCCTAATCCTATCTCTAATTCTAGTCCTAACCCTAACCTGAAAACTAATCCGGACCTTGACTCTGACCCTAACATAAAACCTAGCTCTAAACATCATAGTAACCATAAACTTAACCCTAACACTAGATGTAGCCCTAACCCTGACCCTATCACTAGCTCTAATCAGAATGCTACTATGTACATTAGCCATACCCTTAACCCTAGCCATAAAATAACCCAAAACCTAGCCTTAATTCGAGTCCTAAATCTAGTTATTTTTAATATTTATTTCTTTAGTTTTGGTGGACACAACATCTTCATTTATTGGTTTGTCGTGCTGAGGATGGAAAACAGCCCCCTGCACATGCCAGGCGAGAACGCCATTTCTTGAGCCACATCCTCAGATGCTAAACCTAGCTTTTACCCTAAAAGTAAATCTAACCCTAACACAAAAAAATCCCTAATTCTATACATAAACCTACCCCAAATCTTAGGTTTAACCCTATCAATTATCCTAATGAAAACTCATTATGCTAAACCTGGGCCTGACCCTAAACCTATCCATTACACTAAACCACACCTAAACCCTAACCCTAACCCAAACAAAAGCCCTAATCCTAACATAACTCTACCCCTAATCTTAGGTCTATCCCTATCCATTTCCCTAATGATAACCCTTATGCTAACCCTAGGCCTAATCCTAACCCTATCCATTACACTAAACCACACCTAAACACTAAACCTAACACCTTTATTACCTTAAGCCAAAAACCCTAATGATAATTCAAGCCCTAAACCTAAACCATAACTTAACACAAATCCTCACCTTCATTCTGACACTAATAATAACCCTAGCTCTAAAAATGACCCTTAGTATACACCCAACCCCTACACTGGATCAAGCCATAAACCTAACACTAAATCTATCCTTAACTGTAATCCTAGACCTGACATTAGCCCTAGCCCTAATACTAGCCCTAACCCTAACACAAACATTAGCCCTCAACCTAGCCCTAAACCTAGGTTTAATCATAACCCTAAAAATTACCCTCGCCCTAAACCTAATATTAATCCTTGTCCTAGCTCTCAACCTAGTTATAAGCCAATACCTTACCCGAAATGTAATCATAATTCTAACCATAACCCAAGGCCTAAACCTAACAGTAACACTAGCCCTAATTTAGCCCTATCCCTAACCCTAACCCTAACCATAATCCTAGCCCTAAGACAAACTCTAACTCTCATACTAGCCCTATCACTAGTTCTAAACCTATCCCTTACCATAATCCCAAACCTAACCAAAACCTTAGTCCTAATCCTTGCAGTATCCTTAGCCCTAGCCCTAACCATCGATCAAAACAAAACTCTAAATCTAACCCGAACCTGAACCCTAAGTCTAACCATTACAAATATATTTATATTTAAACTCTGGGTCTACAGATGATGTCTTCAATTATTATTTAGAAGATAGTCATTAGTTTCATAAAAGGCATACCATTTTTGGTGGTGTATAGAGAACTGTGGGTCAGGGGTAGGATGCTATGTTAAGGGGGAGAGGAATGAGGGTATGTGATTAATCTAACTTAGCAACTTTGAAGGAGAACTCTAATGAATAGACAGGGGGAATTTAATGGAATTAGGTATAAATTCAAACTCCTTATCTGTATTCATAAAATTACCCTATATATAAATAGTAAAAGTTAAGAGGCTGAAAGTGGGATAGAGGAAGAACGAAAAAATATAACAAGGAAAGAAAGAAAGAGAGCGAGAAAGAAAATAAGAACAAATAAAGAGGTGGTAAGGTAGGGCCTATACAATTCCTCTATATTATACAATTCTAGTGATTCAGTTCTTAAAGTCCAATTTCATGAAAAATTCTTGGTTTCACATATGTTGAGATTGTGAGGACCAGAGGGGAAAAGAGTAGAGGAGAATGGATGAGAAGAGCAAGAACAGAAAAGTAAGAAGAAAATAAAAAAAAAGTCTTGCAGAACTCTCTTTTCTTTTCTCGCATTAGGTGGAGTTGTCGATTCCTAGCTTGAGTCTCTGTGCTCAGGGTGGTTGAGGTAGCCAGGGTGAGAGGGCTTGAGCTTCTACCTGGAGCCTCCCTACTCTTAGTCTCTGAATTGGAAACCAGGTGCCTGAACAGTTGCTGTTTCACATTTATAGCTACACCACCAAAGCTTGTGAGAAAAATCTTGAGTTATCACAGCTGGAGGTAGGGGACTTGGAAACCGGGTACCTGATAAGCTGCAGAAACAAGCTGATAGCCACGCCCACTGATAGATGGCGAGTAAGGTTTTGCAAGATGGATTCTATATATTACCCATGTATGGTGTTTGGTGAGGTGTGTGGTTCTGGAGTGACCTTGTGCTGTGTCCAGATCTTGGTCTGTTGACCCACAAGCAAAGCCTCTGTGTTCTGTGCTGCCTTCCTTCTATGCAGAGAGTGCCTTTGTGGCTGAGACTGCTTTCTGTGCCAAGAGAAACTCTGCAGCGGAGCCTTCTATCTGTGCTGAGAGCACCCATGCGGCCCTACTTTTCTTCAAAATTCTATGATACTGGGCAAGATTCATCTTTTATTTAGCCTTACTATGCTCCACAGTTTTGGGCCCTGTTGGTTCAATAGTTCACTGTCAGGAACAGTTTGTATTTTAAGGTTTCCCTTCAGTATGGCTTATTGATGTGAATGAAAATTGAGCTGGAAATCAAACAGGGTGTGCAAGAGAGGTTTGAAACTTCACACAATCGGTTCTCAGTGGGCACTATCTGGTTTCTTTCTTTTGAAGGTAGGCCAAACATGAAGCATGCAAAAGGAACTGTATCCAAGAGCCCTTAAAGAGAAAACAGAGAAATATGTATGTACTGAAATATTTCTCCCAATAATTTGATCAGATTTCTTTTATACTACACAGTATTCGTCTTTTAGCTTGCTCCACTAGGCTCTCTAAGGTTGGCACTTCTAGGATCAATGGTTCTCTAAACAGGTGAGTGTTAGTGTTACGGTTAGGGTTAGGGCTAGATTTAAAGCTAGTGTTAGGTTTAGAGTTCGTTTCTTTCAAATTTATTTGATACTGGGAAGATTTATCTTTTAACTAGCCTTAGTATGTGCCTCAGTTTGGGGCCTTCTTGGTTCAATGGTTCACTGTTGGGAATAGTTTGTTTTTAATGTCTCAATTCATTTTGACCTATATGGGTAAATGAGAATGGAGCTGGAAATCAGAGGGTTGCTGCTAGCTGGTTGAAACTTCACATACTCAATCAGTTGTCTGTGGGCACTCTCTGGTTTCTTCCTTGTAAAATACCGATAAGCTGAGGCATGCAGAACAAATGTATTCAAGAGCATTTTAGGAGAAAACAGGGCAATATGCATGTACTGAAATACCTCCCCCAAATATTTTGTCAGATTATTTTGATAATGTGCAGGATTCATATGTAAGCTTCCCCCACTAGTCTCCCCAAGATTAAAACTTTTATGATCAAACATTCTCATAACAGGTTAGGCTTATTGTTATGGTTAGAGTTAGGGTTATAACTAGTGTTAGGGTTAGAGTTAGTTTTTTTCAACCTTTTGGATAGTGGGCAGGATTTATATTTTTCCTATTCTTAGTATGTTCCCCATGTTTGGGCCTCCATGTAAAAGGGTTTGCTCTCAGGAACAGTTTTAATTTTCATGTTTCACTTCATTTTTCCCTATAGGAGTGAATGGAAATGGAGCTGGACTCAAACAGTGTTTCTGCAAGCTGCTTGAAACTTCACACACTCAATCAGTTCTCAGGGCACATTCTCTCATTTGTTTCTTCTGGTAGTAGCCCAAAGCTGAATTAGAAAGAAAGAGCTTTATCTGTCAGCACTTTAGGAGCAAGCTTCAACGTTTTTTGCTTGATTGCTTTGACACTGTCCAGGATTCATCCTTTTCCTAGCCTTAGTAGAATCCCCAAGCTTAGGCCTTCAAGATTTGCTGGTTCACTGTCAGGAACAATTTGAATTTTTAGGTTTCACTCTATTATGACCTATAAACGTGAATGAAAATGGAACTGGACATCAAACAGTGTTAGTACTAGCTGCCTGAAACTTCACACACTCAATCAGCTCTCTGTGGGCACTCTCTAGTTGTTCCTTGTGAAAGTACCTTAAAGGGAAGCATGAAAAAGTAATTCATCCAAAAGCACATTAGGAGAAAACAGGGAAATATGCACGTACTGAAATACCTCCCTCAATTATTTGGTCGTGTTTCTTTGATACTGCACAGATTCATCTGTTACTTTGCCCCACTGGGTTCCTTTACTTGGGGACTACTATGATCAATGGTTTTCTAAAATGGTTAGGTTAGATTTAGTATTAGGTTTGGGCTAGAGTTATAGCTAGTGTTTTGTTAGATTTAGTTTTGTTCAAATTTCTTTGATACTGGGCAGGATTCAACTTTTAACTAGTCTTACTATATTCTTTAGGTTTGGGCCTCTTGGGTCAAGGGTTCACTCTCCTGAACAGTTTGTATTTTAAGTTTTCGTTTCATTTTGACCTATGCATCTAAATGGAAATGGAGTTGGAAATCCAACAGGGTTGGTGCTAGCTACTTCAAACCTCACACACTCAATCAATTTTCTATTGGCATTCTCTGATTTATTCCTTGTAAAAGTAGCCCTAAGCTGAAGCCTGGAAAGCAGCTTTATGTGAGACCAGTTTACAAGAAAGCAGGGAAATATACATATACTGAACTACCCCCCCAAATATTTGGTCAGATTTCTTTGATATTGTGAAAGATTCATCTGTTAGCCTACACAACTTAGCTCCCCAAGTGTGGGACTTCTAGGATCAAAGGGACATTAAACATGTTAAGGTTAGTGTTAAGGTTAGTGTTAGGACTAGGTTTAGACCTAGTGTTAAGGTAAGAGTTAGTTTTGTTTTCAAATTTCTATGATACTGTGCAGGATTCATCTTTTTAAAATTTTGGCTATACTCCAAAGGTTTGGGCCTTCTACATAAAGGGTTTGTCTTCAGGAACAGTTTCAATTTTCATGTTTCTGTTCTTTTTGTCCTTTAGGGGTGGATGGAAATGAAGCTGGAAATCAAACAGGGTTTGGGCTAGCTGCTTGAAACTTCACACACTACATCAATTTTCAGTGAGCATAATCTGGTGTTTGCCATGGAAGTAGCCCTAAGATGAAGTAGAAAGTAAGAGCATTATCTCAGAGTGCTTTAGGAACAAACAGAGTACCCATGTACTGAAAGAGCTTCAAATATTTTTGGTTGTATTAATTTGATACTGTACAGGATTCATCCTTTACCTACCCTTAGTAGGCTCTCCAAGTTTGGGCCTTCAAGGTTCAATGGTTCAGTGTCAGGAACAGTTTGAATTTTTAGGTTTCACTTCATTATGACCTATATGTGTGAATGCAATGGAGCTGGAATTCAAAAAGGGTTGGTGCTAGCTGCAAGAAACTTCACACACTCAATTATCTCTCTGTGGGCACTCTTTGTTTTTTCTTTGAGAAAGTACCTTAAGCTGAAGCATGAAAAACAATTTATCTATGAGCACTTAAAAAAAAGAAAAACAGGGAAATATGAATGTACTAAAATACCTCCCCTAATTTGTCATCAAATTTCTTTGATACTGCACAAGATTTATCTGTTAAGTTGTGCTGCTAGGCTCCCCAAGTTTGGGACTTCTATGATCATAGGTACTCTAAACAGGTTAGAATTAGGTTAGGGTTGGGTTAGATCTAGTGTTAGAGTGAATTTTGTTCAAATTCTTTTGGTACTTGGAATAATTCGTATTTTACCTAGCCTACTATTTTCCCTAGGTTTGGGCCTTATCCCTTCAATGGTTTGCTGCAGGAACAGTTTGTATTTTAAGGTTTCCTTCATTTTGACCTATATGGGTAAGTGGAAATTGAACTTGAAATCACAAAAGGTTGGTGCTCACTGCTTAAAACTGCACACATGCAATCAGTTCTATGTGGGCACTCTGGTTTCTTCCTTGTGAAAGTATCCCAAATATGAAGCATGCAAAAATATCTTTATCCAAAAGTACTGTTGGAGACAACAGGTAAATGTACATATACTGAAATACCTCCCCAATATAGCGATACCAGACTTCAAACTATACTACAGAGCAATAGTAAAAAAACAGCATGGTACTGGTACCAAAACAGGCGGGTGGACCAATGGTACAGAATAGAGGACACAGAAACCAATCCACAAAACTACAACTACCTTATATTTGATAAAGGGGCTAAAAGCATGCAATGGAGGAAGGATAGCATCTTCAACAAATGGTGCTGGGAAAACTGGAAATCCATATGCAACAAAATGAAACTGAATCCCTTTCTCTCGCCATTCACAAAAGTTAATTCAAAATGGATCAAGGAGCTTGATATCAAATCAGAAACACGCCGTCTGATAGAAGAAAAAGTTGGCTACGATCTACATACTGTGGGGTCGGGCTCCAAATTCCTCAATAGGACACCCATAGCACAAAAGTTAATAACTAGAATCAACAAATGGGACTTACTCAAACTAAAAAGTTTTTTCTCAGCAAAAGATACAATAAGAGAGGTAAATAGAGAGCCTACATCCTGGGAACAAATCTTTACTCCTCACACTTCAGATAGAGCCCTAATATCCAGAGTATACAAAGAACTCAAAAAATTAGACAATAAGATAACAAACAACCCAATCAACAAATGGGCCAAGGACTTGAACAGACACTTCTCAGAGGAGGACATACAATCAATCAACAAGTACATGAAAAAATGCTCACCATCTCTAGCAGTCAGAGAAATGCAAATCAAAACCACCCTAAGATACCATCTCACTCCAGTTAGATTGGCAGCCATTATGAAGTCAAACAACAACAAGTGCTGGCGAGGATGTGGGGAAAAGGGTACACTTGTACATTGCTGGTGGGACTGCAAATTGGTGCGGCCAATTTGGAAAACAGTATGGAGATTTCTTGGAAAGCTGGGAATGGAGCCACCATTTGACCCAGCTATTCCCCTTCTCGGTCTATTCCCTAAAGACCTAAAAAGAGCATGCTACAGGGACACTGCTACATCGATGTTCATAGCAGCACAATTCACAATAGCTAGACTGTGGAACCAACCTAGATGCCCTTCAATGGATGAATGGATAAAAAAAATGTGGCGTTTATACACAATGGAGTATTACTCTGCATTAAAAAATGACAAAATCATAGAATTTACAGGGAAATGGATGGCATTAGAGCAGATTATGCTGAGTGAAGCTAGCCAATCCCTAAAAAACAAATGCCAAATGTCTTCTTTGATATAAGGAGAGTAACTAAGAACAGAGTAGGGTCGAAGAGCATGAGAAGAAGATTAACATTAAACAGGGATGAGAGGTGGGAGGGAAAGGGAGAGAGAAGGGAAAATGCATGGAAATGGAAGGAGACCCTCAGAGTCATACAAAAGTACATACAAGAGGAAGTGAGGGGAAGGGGAAAAATAATATAAGGGGGACAAACGAATGTCAGTAGAGGGGGCAGAGAGAGAAGAGGGGAGGGGAGGGGAGGGGAGGGGAGGGGGGATAGTAGAGGATAGGAAAGGCAGCAGAATACAACAGACATTAGTATGGCAATATGTAAATCAATGGATGTGTAACTGATATGATTCTGCAATCTGTATATGGGGTAAAAATGGGAGCTCATAACCCACTTGAATCAAATTGTGAAATATGATATATCAAGAACTATGTAATGTTTTGAACAGCCAACAATAAAAAATTAAAAAAAAATAAAATAAATAAAATAAAAAAAAAAAAGAAATACCTCCCCAAATTATTTGGTCAGATTTCTTTGATATTGCACAAGATTCATGTGTTAGCTTGCCCCACTGGGCTCCCTTAATTTGGGACTTCTATTATAAAAGGCTCTCTAAACAGATTAGGGTTAGGGTAAGGGCTAGGTTTAAACCTAGTGTTAGGGTTAGAGTCAGTTTTTTTCTTGTATCTTTCATACTGGGCAGGATTCATCTTTTACCTATCCTCACAATGTTCCCTGGTTTGGGCCTTCTCGGTTCAATGGTTCACTGTCAGGTACAGTTTTTATTTTAAGGTTTCACTTTATTTTGAACTATTTTGTTGAAGAGAAATGGAGCACGAAATCAAACAGGGTTGGTGCTAGCTGCTTGAAACTGCACACACTCAATCAGTTCTCTGTGGGCCCTCTCTGGTTTGTTCCTTTTGAATGTTGCCCTCAGCTGAAACATGTAAACAACTTTATCCCAGAGCACTTTTGGAGAAATCAAGGAAATATGCATGTACTGAAACACTTCCACCAATTATTTGCTCAGAATTCTTTGATTCTGTGAAGGATTCATCTGTTAGCTTTCCCCACTAGGCTCCCTTATTTTGGGACTTCTATGATCAAAGGTTCTCTAAACAGGCTAGGGTGAGCTATAAGATTAGGATTAAGGATAGATCTAGTACTTTTGTTCAAATTTCTTTGATACTAGGCAGGATTTATCTTTTACCTAGCCTTACTATGTTCCTCAGGTTTGGGCCTTCTAGGTTCACTGGTTTGCTGTCAGTATTTTAGTTTTTATTTGATGGTTTCCCTTCATTTTGACATATATGGGTAAATTTAAATGGAGCTGGAATCAAACAGGGTTTTTGCTAGCTGCTTGAAACTTCACACACTCAATCAGTTCTCTTTGAGGATGCTCTGGTTTTATCCTTGTGAACGTATCCCAAAGATGAAGCATGCAAAAACAACACTATGTGAGAGCATTTTAGGAGACAACAGGAAAATATGCATGTACTGAACTACCTCCTCCAATCATTTGGTCAGATTTCTTTGATACTGGGCAGGATTCATCTGTTAGCTTTTCCCACTAGTTTCCTCTAATTTGAGAATTCTATGATCAAAGGTTCTCTAAACAGGTTAGGTTAGAGTTAGGTCTAATGTTAGGGTTAGAGTTTGTCTTGTTCAAATTTTGTTGATACTGGGCAGTTTACATTTTTACCTAACCTTACTTTGTTCCCCAGGTTTCTGCCTTCTTGGTTCAATTCTTTGCTGACAGGAACAATTTGTATTTTAGGGATTCACTTCATTTTGATCTACATGGTTAAATGGACATGGAGCTAGAAATCAAACAAGGTTGGTGCTAACTGCTTGAAACTTCACACACTCAATCAATTCTCTGTGGGCACTATCTGGTTTCTTCTTTGTGAAATTAGTAATAAGCTGAAGCATGCAATACAAATTTATCTGAGAATACTTTAGGAGAAAACAGGAAGATATGCATGTACTGAAATACCTCCACCAATTATTTTGTCAGATTTCTTTTAAACTGGCCATGATTCATCTGTAAGCTTTTCCCACTAGACTCCCCAATTTCAAAACTTCTATGATCAATGGTTCTCTATACAGATTAGGTGTAGGTTTAGACTTAGTGTTAGGACTAGGTTTAGACCTGGTGTTAGGGTTAGAGTTAGTTTTTTCAAAAATTTTTATGATACTCTGAGGGATTTACCTTTTTCCTATTTATACTATACCCCAAATATTTGGGCCTCCTACGTAAAAGGGTGTTTTCTCAGGAACAGTTTCAATTTTCATGTTTGTCTTCTTTTTGCCCTATAGGGTTTAATGGAAATGAAGCTGGAAATCAAACAGTTCTCAATGAGCATTCTCTGGTTTGTTTCCTGTGGAGTATCCCTAAGCTGAGAGCATGCTCTGGTTTGTTCCTTTTGAAAGTACTTTAAGCTGAAGCATGAAAAAACAATTTATCCAAGAGCAACTTAGGAGAAAATAGTGGAAATAGGCATGTACTGAAACACCTTCCCCAATTATTGGTCAGAATTTTTGATACTGGGAAGGATTCATCTGTTACCTTTCCTTACTAGGCACCCCAAGTTTTGTGCTTTTATGATCAAGCTCTATAAACAGGAAAGGCTTAGTTTTAGGATTAGGGTTAGGGCTAAGGTTAGAACTAATGTTTGTGTCAGAGTTAGTTTTGTTCAAATTTCTTTGATACTGGTCAGGATTCATCTTTTACCTAGCATTACCATGTTTGCCAGGTTGGGCCTTCTCAGTTCAAGCTTTGCTGTCAGAAACAGTTTGTGTTTTAAGGTTTCACTTCATCTTGACTTCTTTGGGTTAGGGTTTTGGTTAGGGTTAGGGCATGGCTCGGTTTTGTTTTAGGGCTAGGGCTAGGGTTATGGCTAGATTTTGAATTAGTGTTAGGGTTAGGGCTAGTGTTAAGGTGAGGTTTAGGCTTGGGGTTAGGGTTAGATTTAGAGTTAGGGTTAGATCCAGCATTAGGGTTAGGGCTAGGGTTAGTGTTACAGTAAGGGATAGGGTTAGAACTAGGGAAATGGCTAGGACAAGAGTTAGATTTAGATTTAGAACTAGACTTAGGGTTAGGGTTAGGGTTAAAGCTAAAATAGGGCTAGGAATAGGGTAGGGTTAATATTAGGATTAGGCCTAGGGGTAGGGCTAAATTTAGGATTAGCATTGGGGTTAGGATTAAGTTTAGGGGAATGAGTGGGGTTATAGCTAGCTTTGGGGCTAGTGAGAGGGTTAGAATTAGGATTAGGGCTAGGGTTAGTGTTTATGTTAGGATTAAGGTTAGGTTTAGGGCTAGCGTATCTTTTAGGTTCAGGGCTAGAACTAGGGCTAAGGCTAATGTCAAGGCTAGGTTTAAGATTAAGGATAGTTGTAGGGTTATGTTATGGCTAGGTCTAGTGTCAGAGCTATGTTTAGGGTAAGGATCAGGTTTAGAATTAGGAGTATTGTTAGGTTTAGGGTCAGCGTTAGCATTTGGTTTTGGTCAATGTTTAGGTTTAGGGCTTGAATTAGTGTTAGGTTTAGTCTTAGGGTTAGGGTAATGGATAGGGTTATGTTTAGGTTTCAGTTAAGGTTTAGGGTAATGGATGGGTTAGGTTTAGCAATAGGGTTAAGGTTAGCATTAGGTCTGGATTATATTTAGTATAGTGGATAGATTTAGAGCTTGGTTTAGGGCTAGGTTACGGTTTGGATTAGGTCTAAAATTAGAGTTAGGTTTAGGGATAGGGTTAGGGTTTGGTTTTTTGGTAAGTGTTAGGTTTAGGGCTAGGGTTATGGTTATGTAAGGGTAAGGGTTACTGTCTCAGCTAGCCTAGTGGCTAGGGCAAGGTTTAGTTTTATATTCAGGTCTAGGGATATTTTTATGGTTAGGGTTTTGTTTAGGGTTCGGGTTATGGCTAGAGTTTTCATTACAGTTAGGGTTAGGTTTAGGGTAATGAATAATGTTAGATTTAGGGTTAGGGTTAGGATTAGGGTTAGGGTTTGGATTAGTGCTAGTCTTAAGATTAGGTTTAGTGTATGGCTTAATATATCCACTAAGGTTAGGGCTATGGTGAGGTTTAGGTTTATGGTTAGGTCTTGGGATACGTTTATGATTAGGATTAGGTTTAGTGTTAGGATTGGGTTATAATTAGGGTAATTGACAAGGTTACATCTAAAGTTTGAGCTAGGATTAAGGTTAGGATAAGAGCTATGTTTCGGGTTATGGTTTAGGATAGGGCTAGGGTAAGGGTTTGGCTTTGAACTAGGATTAGGTCTAAGGCAAGAGTTAGTGTCAGAGTTAGTGTCAGGGCTAGGGTCAGGGTTAGGGTTATGCTTAGGTATAACTTTTGGCCTAGGATTATTGATAAGTTTTGTGTTAGGTTTAGGGCTAGGGTTATGAATATGGTTAGGGTTAGGGCTACTGTTAGGTTTAAGATTAGGGTTAAAATAGAGTTAGGGCTAGGGTTTTATTTAGGGCTAGTATTAGGGTTAGGGTTATGGCTAGGTCTAGTGTTAGGACTAGGTTTTGGGTTAAGGTCAGGTTTAGAGATAGGTTAATGTTAGGGTCAGGGTCAGTGTTCCGGATAGGATTAAGGTTAGGGTTAGGTGTAGAGCCAGAATTAGGACTAGTGTTAGGTCTATGGGTAGTGTAAGAGTTTATTTTAAGTTAAGGGTTATTGTTAGGGCTAGATCTAGGATTTTTTTTAGGTCTAGGGCTAGAATTTTAGCTATATTTATGATTAGTTTTGGGTCTAGATCTACGTTAGCACTGGCTAAAGGTATAGGCTTATCTTTAGGACTAGTGTTAGGGTTTGTCTTAGGGTTAGGGTCAGGTTTATATCTAGAGTTACTGTTAGGATCAGAATAAGGCTCAGGTTTAGGGTTAGAACTAGAATGAGGACTAGGGTTAGGATAAGTAATACTGTTAGTGTTTAAGTGAGGCTAAGGATTAGGGTTAGGACTAGGGTTAGCATTTGGTTTAGTGTTTGGATTAGGGTAAGGGATAGCGTTAGAGCTAGGGTTAGGGCTCCGGTTAGGGTTAGGGCTAGTGATAGAGTTAAGATTAGGGTTTGAGCTAGGGTTAGGGCTAGAATTAGGGGTAGGATTGGTGTTAAGATTAGGGCTAGGATTATGACAATGATTAATGTACAAACTAGGGTTACGACTGGGGCTAGTTTTATGGTTAAAGTTAAGGCTAGGTCTTGTGTTATGGTTAATTTAAGGTTAGGGTGATGTTTAGAGCTAGGATTACTGTTAGGATCAGTGTCAGGGTCAGGGTTATTTTTAGAGTTAGGGTTAGGGCTAGGTGTATGTTTGTGGTTTGGTTTCAGTTAAGGATTAGTATTAGCGATATGGCTTTTTTGTTAAGGCTACGGCTAGGGGTAAGGCAAGTTTTATAATTAGCATTATTGTTAGGGCTAGTGTTAGGGTTTGGTTTAGGATTATGATTATGGTTAAATTTAGAGTTACTTTTTAAATTTAGATTTAGGTTTAGATCCAGGGTTGGGCTAGGGCTAAGAATAGAACTAGGGATAGGGCTAGGGCAAGAGTTAGAGTTAGGTTTAAGGCTAGGTTTAGGGTTAGAATAGGAATAAATTAGGATTAGTGCTAGGCTTAGTGTTAGGGTTAGGCCTAGGGTTAGGGCAAGGGTTATGGTTCAGTTTAAGATTATTGTTAGGTTTAGGGTTATGGTTAAGTTTAGGGTAAGGGATGGGGTTATATCTAGGTTTAGGGCTATGGCGAGAGTTAGGATTAGGGTTAAACCTCGGGTTATATTTCGGGTTAGAATTAAGGCTAGGTTTAGGGCTAGGGCTAATTTCAGGTCCAGCTTTACAGTTAACAATAGATTAGGGTTAGGTTAGATGTAGTGTGAGGGTTAGGGTTAGGGTTAGGGTCAGGTTTAGAGCTAAGGGTATTGTTTGGGTCAGGGTCATGGTTAGTATTTGGGATAGGTTAAAGTTTAAATGTAGCGCTCAAGTTAGCATAGGTTTAGGATTAGGGTAATGATATAGTTAGGTTTAAGTTTCAAGTTAGGTTTAGGGTAATGGATAGGGTTAGGATTAGAAATATGGTAAAGTTTAGGCCTAGGGTTAGCATTAGGGTTAGGATTATGGTACGGGTAATGGATAGGGTTAGAGCTAGGGTTAGAGCTAAGGTTATGGTTATTATTAGTGCTAGGTTTAGGGTTACGGTTATGGTTAGGGTTAAAGCTCGGTTTAGGGCTCAGATCAGGCTAGGTTTTGGGTTAAGTTAGGGCTAGGGTTAGGGTTATGGCTAATGTAAGTACTAGAGTTACAATTAGGGCTAGTTTTAGGATTAGGGTTAGGGTTAGGGCTAGGTCTAGTGTTATGCTTAGGCGTAAGTTTAGGGTGATGTTTAAAGCTAGAGTTAGTGTTAGCATCAGAATCAGGGTTAGGGTTAGTTTTAGGGTTCTGCTTAAAACTAGAATTACGGCTAGGGTTAGGGCAAGGTGTAGAGTTAGGGTTTGGTTTAGGTTAAGGGTTAGGGTTAGGGCTATGGCTCGGTTTTGTATTATGGCTAGGTCTAGAGTTAGGGCTAGTTTTAGGAGTAGTGTTAGGCTTAGGGATAAGTTTAGTGTTAGTTTTAGGCTTAGGCTTTGCATTAGGGTTAGATTTAGAGTTAAGGTTAGATCTAGGGTTAGGGCTAGGGCTAAGAAAACAGCTAGGGTTAGTCCTAGGGTTAGGGCTAGGGCTAAGAAAACAGCTAGGGTTAGTCCTAGGGTTAGGGCTAGGTTTAGAATTCCAGTAAACGATATGTTTAGAACTAGTTTTAGGGCTAGGGAGAGAGTTAGACTTAGTTTTAGAGCTAGGGATAGGGCTAAGGTTAGGGATAGGGCTAAGTTTGGTCTAAAATTAGGGTTAGGGTTGGTTTTAATTTAGGCCTAGATTTAAGGTTAGGGTTATGATTAAAGCTACGTAAAGTGTTAATATAGGCTAGTAGGCTAGGGTTGTTTTTTTTTTTTTTTTTTTTTTTTTTTTTTTTTTTTTTTTTTTTTGAGTAAGTCTAGGATTCTATCTAGGGCTAATGTCGGGTCTAGAATTATGGTTATGGATAATTTTAGGGTTATGTTTTGACTATGTCTAATGTAAGGATTAGGTTTAGGGTAAGGGTCAGGTTAGAGTTAGGGGAATTATTAGGATCAGGGTCATGGTTAGGGTTTCTTTTAGATTTTAGTTTAGCCTTAGGGCTCAAATAAGCATTAGGGTTACAGTTAGGGTAATGATAGGGTTAGATTTAGGGTTCAGGTTATGTTTAGGGTAATTGATAGGGTTGGGGTTTGTGATAGGTTTAGGGTTAGGCCTAGGGTTAGCATTAGGGAAAGGGTTATGTTTAGGGTAATGGATACAGTTAGAGTTAAGGTTAGGGCTAGTGTTATGGTTAGGATTAGGTCTTGATAGAGGGTTAGGCCTAGCATTAGCATTAGGATATGGATTATGATTAGGGTAATGGATACAGTTAGAGCTAAGGTTATAGCTAGACTTATGATTAGGTTTAGGTATTGAGTTATTATTAAGGTATGGGTTAGACCTAGTGTTAGTGTTAGTGGTATGTTTAGTGTAAGAGTTAGGTTCAGAGCTATGATTAGTGTTAGAGCAATGGTTAGCTTTAAGATTATGTTTAGTGATAAGATTACGGTAGGTTTATGTTAGGGTCACGGTTAGGGGATGATTTTAATTAAGTTTAGGTTTAGGGTTAAGGTAATAAATATGATTCGATGTAGGTTTCGGTTTAGGGACAAGGCTAGATTTAAGTTTAGGGTTAGGGTTAGGTCTATGGTTATGTTTAGATTTATGGTAAGCTTTAGGTTTTGATTTATGGTTGGGCTAAAGCCAATATTAGTTTAGGGTTAGGTCTAGGGTTAGTTTTCTGTTTAGGGTTAGGATTATGGTTAGGGTTAAGGCCAGGGTTACAATTAGTGTTAGGGTTAGGGTTAGAGTAATGGGTGAATTTACAACTAGGGTTAGGGCTTGTGTTAAGATTAGGATTAGGACTAGTTTAGGGTTAGATTCAGGGATAGTTCTAGGTTTGTGTTTATAGTAAAGGTTAGGTTTTGAGCTAGGGTTAGGAGTCAGGTGAGGTTTAGGTTTGGGTTAGGGCTAGGTTTAGTGTTAGGGTTATGCTTAGGGCTAGGTTAAGACCTAGGATTAGCTCTAGGTTTTGTTTTACGTTTTGGCCTAGGGTTAAAGCTTAGGGTAATGTAAGAGCTAGCATTATGTTTAGGGATAGTTTTAGAGTTAGGGTTATTCCAAGATCTAGTGTTAGTTTTAGATTATCAGTTAGGGTCAGGTTTTGAAATACGTTTACTGTTAAAGGCAGAGTCAGTGTTTGGGTTAGAGTTCAAGTTACGGTTACAGCCAGAATTAGGAGTAAGTTTAGGTCTAATGGTAGGGTTAGTGTTTGTGTTAAGATAAGGGTTATTGCTAGGCCTAGGACTAGGTTTTTGTTTAGGTCTAGGGCTAGAGATAAGGCTAGATTTAGAATTAGGTTTAGGTCCAGGGCTAGTGTTAGGTTTTTGTCTAGTGTAAGGGTCAGGTTTAGAACTAGAGTTTGGGTTAGGGTCAGAATAAGTGTCAGGGTTAGTGTTCAGATTTGAGATAGGATTAGAGCTAGAATGAGGGCTAGAGTCAAGACTATTAATAAGGTTAGGGTTTTGGTTAACCTAAGGATTAGGCATAGGTTTAGGGCTACCATTAGGGTTAGGGTTATTCATAGTGTAAGGGATAGCCTTAGAGCTAGGGCTAGAGTTAGGGTTAGGTTTCTATAGAGCTTTAGGGCTCAGATTAGGGCTAGTTTTTGGGTTAGGGTTAGAGCTAATGATAGGGCAATGGCTAATATAAGAACTAGGGTTACAATGAGGGTTAGTTTTAGGGTTCGGGTTAGGGGTAGGTGTAGAGTTAAGGTTAGGTTTAAGGTTAGGATGAGATTTAGAGCTAGGGTTAGTGTTAGGATATGAGTCAGGTTCAGGGTTAGGGTTAGGACTCGAATTAAAAATAGGTTTAATTTTAGGTTTTAGTTTAAGGTTAGGTGGGTGTTTTGAGGTAGGGTGAGTGTTAGGATATGATTCAGGGTCAGGGTTCGATTTAAGGTTAGGGTTAGGATTCGAATTAAGGCTATGGTTAGGTCTAGGTGTAGTTTTAGGTTTTGGTTTAAGTTATGTTTTATGGTTAGGGCTATTGCTCAGTTTGTTTTAGTGCTAGGATTAGGGTTAGGACTAGTTTTACGAGTAGCATTAGGGTTAGGGCTCATTTTAGTGTTAGGCTTAGGCTTAGGGTTAGGGTTAGATTTCGAGTTAGGGTTAGATCTAGGGTTAGGGCTAGGACTAAGTATATGGCAAGGGTTAGGGCTAGGGTTAGGGTTATGGTAATGGATAGGCTTAGAACTACAGATAGGGGTAGTGTGAGAGTTAGAGTTAGTCTTAGGTCTAAGGTTAGGGTTAAGTTTATGTATAAGTTAGCTGTATGGCCAGTGTTAGGTTTTGCTCTAGATTGAGGGTCAGGTTTAGACCTAGGATTTTTGTCAGAGTCAGAATACTGGTGAAGGTTAGTGTAAAGGTTTGAGATAGGATTAGAGCTAGAATGAGGTCTAGGGTCAGGACTATTAATAGGGTTCAGATTTTGATTAGCTTAAGTATTAGGGATACGTCTAGGTTTACCAGTAGGGTTAGGGTTTCACTTAATGTAATGGAGAGAGTTAGAGCTAGGGTTAGGGCTAGAGTTATGGTAGGGTTAGGGTTAAAGTTAGACTTAGGGTTCAGATTAGGGCTAGTTTTGTGTTAGGGTAAGGACTAGGGTAAAGGCAATTGCTAATATGAGAACTAGGGTTACAATTAGGGTTAGTTTTAGGGTTAGGGCTAAGAGTAGGGGTAGTTTTAGTTTTAAGGTTAAGTTTAAGGTTGGGGTGATATTTAGAGCTAGGGTTACTTTTAGGATATGAGTCAGAGTCAGAGTTAGGGTTAGGATTCAAATAAGGGCTAAGGTTACTTAGCCCTTATTTATGTTTAGGATGGCATTTCGAGGTAAGGTGTGTTTAGCATAACAGTCAGTGTCAGGTATACTTTTAAGGTTAGGGTTAGGACTCAAAATAAGGCTATGGTTAGGTCTAGGTGTAGTGTTAGGGTTTGGTTTAAGTTAGGGTTAGGGTTAGGGCTATTGCTTGGTTTTGCTTTACTGCTACTTGTAGGGTTAGGGCAAGTTTTATGATTAGCATTAGGATTAGGTTTAGTGTTAGTGTGAGTCTTAGGCTTAGGGTTAGGGCTAGGACTAAGGATTGGGCAAGGGTTAGGGCTAAGGTTATAGTTATTGTAAGGGCTAGGATTCTAACTAGTGATAGGACTAGTGTGAGAATTATTGTTTGTCTTAGGGCTAAGGTTAGGATTAGGGTTAGGGATAGGCCTAAATTAGGGCTAGGATCAGGTCTATGGTTTTTGTTCAGTTTAAGTATAGAATTAGGGTTAGATTTAGGATTTAGTTTAGGGTAAGCTAGGTTAGTTTTAGAGGTAGAGTGATGTTCAGGACAAGGGTTAAAATTAGGGTTATGTTTAAGGCTAGGTTTAGAGCTAGGATGAGGGCTAGTGTTTGTTTTAGGGTTAGGGCTAAAATTAGGAGTATGGCTAATTTCAAGTCTAGAATTATGTTTAAAGATAGTTTTAGGGTTAGTATTATGGGTATGTCTAGTGTAAGGTTTAGGTTTAGGGTTAGAGTCAGGTTTAGGGCTAGGGGTATTATTAAGGTGAATGTCTAGTTTACGGTTTGGAATAGGTTAAGGCTTAAAGTTAGGGATTGAAGTAGCATTAGGGTAAGGGTTTGGGTAATGATAGGCTTAGAATTATGGATCATGTTAAGTTTAGGGAAATAGAAAGTGATAGGATTAGAGATAGGGTTAGGTTTAGGCCTAGGGTTAGCATTAGAATTAGGGTTATTGTTATGGTAATGTATAGGGTTAGGGCAAGGGTTATGGTTATGATTAGGACTAGGGCTAGTGTTAGGTTTAGGGTTAGGGTTAAAGCTCGGGTTAGGGCTCGGATTAGGGCTAGGATTTGGGGTAAGTTTGTGCTAGGGTTAGGATTATGGCTAATATAATTACAAGGGTTACAATTAAGGCCAATTTTAGGGTTAGGTTTAGTTTTAAGAGTTACTGTTAGGATTAGGGTGATGTTTAGAACTAGGATTAGTGTTGATGTAAGAGTCAGTGTCAGGGTTAGTTTTAGGGTTCAGCTTAACACTCGAATTAGGGCTAGGGTTAGTGGTAGGTGTATGGTTAGTGTTTGGTTTAGTTTAAGGGTTAGTGATAGAGCTAATGGTTCGGTTGAGTTTTAGGGCTAGGGCTAGAATTAGGGCTAGTTTTAGGATTAGTGTTAGGTTTAGGGCTAGTTTTATGGTTAGGCTTAGGCTTCGGGTCAGTGTTAGATTTAGAGATAGATTATGATCTAAGGTTAGTGGTTAGGTTATGGATAGCTCAAGGATTATGACTAAGTTTAGGGCTAGGGTTAAGTTTATGTTAAGGGACAGTGTTATAACTAGTGACAGGGCTAGTGTGAGTGTTAGATTCATTCTGAGGTCTAGGGTTATGGTTAGGTTTAAAAATAAGTTGAAATTAGGGCTAAGATTAGGTCTATTGTTAGTATTGGGGTTAGAGCTAGGGTTAGGGTTAGGGTTAGGGTTAGGATTAATCTAGGTTTAGGGCTAAAATATGTGCTGGGGTTTTTGTTAGAGTTAGGGCTAGGATTATGGCTAGGGCTAATATCAGGTGAGGGGTTATGGTTGAGCAGAAGACAGTTTTAGGATTAAGTTAATTGCTAGGTGTAGTTTAAAGGTTAGGTTTAGGGTTAAGGGACAGGTTTAGAGGTAGGGGAATTATTAGGGTCAGAATTAGGTTAGTGTTTGGTTGAAGTTAGTGTTCAGGGTTAGGGTTCAAATAAGCATTAGGCTCAGGTTTTGGGTAATGATAGGTTTTGTTTAGGGTTCAGGTTAGATTTTCGGTAATTGATAGGGTTAGGTTTAGTGATAGGGTTTGTGTTGGCCTAGGGTTAGCATTAGGGTACTTTTAATGGTCAGGATAATGGATAGGGTTAGAGCTTATATTAGGATTAGGGTTATGGTCAGGAATAGGTATTGAGTTAGAGTTAGGGTTAGGGCTAGAACTAGGGTTAGTTTTAGGGTTATGTTTAGCATAAGGGTTAAGTTTTGAGCTAGGGTTAGGGCTAGGGCTAGGGTTAGGTTTAGAGTTAGGTCTAGGGATAAGATTAGAGTGTGGTTAGAGTTAGGATTGGATTAGGGCTGTCATCATAATTAGGGGTAGAGTTAGGGTTAGAGTAATGGATATGGTTAAATGTAGGCATAGGGTAATGGTTAGTGTTAGATTGAGGTTTAGTTTTAGGGTTAGGGCTATGGTTATGTTTAGGTTTATGGTAAGGGTTAGGTTTGAGCTAGAGTTAGGTCTATGGCAAGTGTGAGGTTTATTTTTAGGTCTAGTGTTAGTTTTCTGGTTAGGTTTAGAGTTAGGGTTAGGCCTAGAGTTACCAATATGTTTATGATTAGTTTTAGGGTAATGATAGGTTTAGAGCTAGGTGTAGGACTTGGGTTAAGTTTCGGATTAGGACTAGTGTTAGCGGTATATTTAGGGGTAGGTGTAGGTTTATTTTTAGGATAAGGGTTGGGCTTTGAGCTAGGGTTAGGAGTAATCAAGTGTTAGGTTTTGGTTAGTGTTAGGGAAATGCTTAGGCCTATGATTGGCTCTAGGTTTTGTGTTAGGTTTAGGCCTAGGGTTAGGGCTGTGGTTAATGTAAGAGCTAGGGTTATGATTCGGGCTTGTTTTAGGGTTAGGATTATGGCTAGGTCTAGTGTTAGGTTTAGATTTTTTGTTAGAGTCAGGTTTAGAGTTAGGTTACTCTTAAAGGCAGGGTCAGTGTTTGGGTTAGAGTTAGAATTAGGGTTGCAGCCAGAGTTAGAACTAGGTTTAGGTTTAGGGGAAGGGTAAGTGTTTGTCTTAGGTTAAGGGTTAGGGATACATTTTTGTTTAGGTCTAGGTCTAGAGTTAAGGCTAGATTTAGGATTTGGTTTAAGTCTAGGTCTAGTGTTATGGTTTGGTCTAGGATTAGGGCCAGGTTTAGGCCTAGGGTTAGTGTCAGGGTCAAAATAATGGTCAGGTTAACATTAGGGTTTGGAATGGGGTTAGAGCTAGAGTGAGGGTAGGATTATGACTATTAATAGGGTTAGGGCTTTGGTTAGCTTAAGGATTAGGAATAGGTCTATGATTACCATTAGGGTTAGGGTTTCACTTTGGGTAAGGGATAGGCTTAGAGCTAGGTTTAGGGCTAGATTCAAGTTTAGGGTTAAGGTTAAATCTAGGTTTAAGGCTCATATTAGGGCTAATTTTTGTGTTAGGGTTAGGGCTATTTTATGGCAATGGATAATATAAGAACTAGGTTACAATTACAGTTGGGGTGGGGAAGGTCTAGTGTTAGTGTTAGGTTTAATGTTAGGGTGATATTTATAGCTAGGTTAGTATTAGGATACAATTCAGAGACAGTGTTAGTTTTAGGTTTAGGGTTATGACTCAAATAAGGGCTAGGATTACTTTTAGGGTTCAGTTTAAGTTGAGGGCAGTCTTTAAAGCTAGGGTGACTGTTAGGATATGAGTCAGCATCATGGTTAGTTTTAAGGTTAGGGTTATGACTCAAATTATGGCTAGCGTTACTGTTACGGTTCAGTTTAAGTTTAGGGTGGTGTTTAGACCTAGGGTGAGTGTTAGGATAGGATTTGTGGTCAGGGTTAGTTTAAGGCTATGGTTAGGCATTTAATTAGGGCTAGGCTTAGGTCTTGATGTAGTGTTAGGGTTTGGTTACAGTTAAGGATAAAGATTAGGACTATTGCTCATTCTTTTTTCAGAAAGGGAGAGAGAGAGAGAGAGAGAGAGAGAGAGAGAGAGAGAGAGAATTTTTAAATATTTTTTTTTATTTAGTTAGTTTTTGGTAGACACAGCATCTTTTTTTTTATTATATATATACTTTTTTTTTTCCCTGAGGATCAAATCCAGAACCCCGTGCATGCCAGGCAAATGCACTACTGCTTGAACTACATGCTCAGCCCCTATTGCTCAGTTTTGTTTTAGTCCTAGCTTATATGATTAGCACTAGGATTAGGGCTAGTGTTTCTGTTAGGCTTAGGCTTAGGGTTAGGTTAAGACTTGGAGTTAGGGTTAGATCTAGGGTTAGGGCTAGGTCTAAGGATAGGGCAAGGATTAGGGTGAGGTTTAGGGTTATGGTAAGTGATTGGGATACAACTAGGGATAAGTCTAATGTGATAGTTAGAGTTACTCTTAGGGCTAGGGTTATGGTTAGTTTTAGGGATAGGGCTAAATCAGGGAAAGGATTAGAACTAGGGTTAGTGTTCAGTTTAGGCCTAGCATTAGGGCTAGGTTTAGGGTTAAGTTTAGGGTAAATGATTTGTTATAGCTAGGTTTAGAGGTAGAGTGAGGGTTAGAATTAGGATTAGAGCTAGGGTTAGGGTTAGGTTTAATATTAAGGATAGGTTAAGGGCTAGGATGAGGGCTAGGGTTTTTTGTAGGGTTAGGTCTAGAATTAGGGCTAGGGATAATATCAGGCCTAGTGTCACAGTTAGGATTAGATTTAAGATTAGGTCTATGTCTTAGTCTAGTGTAAGTGTTAAGTTTAGGGTAAGGATCAGTTTTAGAGCTAGGGGTATTTTTAGGTTCAGGGTAAGGTTTATGGTTTGTATTAGGTTAAGATTTAGGGATAGAGCTCTAATGAGCATTAGAATTAGAGTTAGGATTAGGATAATGAATAAGGTGAGGTTTACGGTTCATTTAGTTTTAGGGTAATGGAGAGATTTAGGGTTTGTGATAGGGTTAGGATTAGGCCTAGGGTTAGAATTAGGAATAGGTTTATCATAAGGGTAATGTATAGGGTTAGGGTTGGGGTTAGGTTTAGGGCTAGGGCCAGGGTTATTTTTGGGATAAGGCCAGGGTTATGTTTAGGCCAAAGGTTAGGCTTTGAACTATAGTTAGGTCTAAGGTGAGGGTTAGGCTTAGGGTTAGGGCTAGGTTTAGTGTTAGGGTTATGCTTATGGTAGGTTTAGGCCTTGGATTAGGACTAGGTTTTGTGTTAGGTTTAGGTTTAGGGTTAGTGCTATGGGTAATGTAAGATCTAAGGTTCTATTTGGGGCTAGTTTTTGGGTTAGAGTTATGGCTAGTTCTAGTGTTAGGTT
Organism: Marmota flaviventris; assembly: GCF_047511675.1. Lineage (NCBI taxonomy): Eukaryota > Metazoa > Chordata > Mammalia > Rodentia > Sciuridae > Marmota > Marmota flaviventris. Next base: position 223,394 of record NW_027287689.1, on the reverse strand, counting down.
TAGATTTTGGTTTAGAGTCATATTTAGAGCTAGGTTCAGTGTTAGTGTCAGGTTCAGTGGTTCAGTGTTCAGATTAGAGTTAGGGTGAAAGCAGAATCAGGAGTAGCGTTAGTTCTGGGGGTAGTGTTATTGTTTGGTTTAGGTAAAGGGTTATTGTTAGGGCGAGGACTAAGTTATTGTTTAGGTCTAGGGCTAGAGTTATTGCTACATTTAGGATTCAGTTAAGGTCTAGAGGTACTGTTAGGGTTAGGTTTATGTAAAAGTTCACTGGTAGGACTAGTTTCAGGATTCAGTTTAGGGTTATGTTCAGATTTAGACCTATAAATAGTGTTATTGTCAGAATAAGAGTGAAGGTTAGAGTTAGGTTTGGGTTAGGTTTAGAGCTAGAATGAGGGCTTGGTTTTGGACTAGTAATAGGGTTAGTGTTTGATTTAGTCTAAGGATTATGACTAGGACTATGGTTAGCATTATGGATAGGGTTTGACTTAGGATAAAGGATAGGGTTAGATCTAGGCTTAGAGCTATTGTTAGGGTAAGGTTTAGGGCTAGGGTTAGGGTTAAGGTTAAATCTAGTTTTAGGGCTCAGATTAGGGCTATTTTTTGTTTTGGGTTTAGGGCTAGGGTTAGAACTATGGCTAATGTAAGAACTAAGGATATTATTAGGGTTAGTTATAGGTTTAGGTTTTGGGCTAGGAATGGTGTTAGCATTTGCTTTATGGTTTGGGTGATATACAGAGCTAGAATTAGTGTTTGAATATGAGTCAGGGTAAGGGTTAGTTTTAGTTGTAAGACTCAAATTTGAGCTAGGGTTATGGCTTGTTTTAGGGTTAAGTTTTGGTTTAGGTTAGGTTTAGGATTAGGGTAATGGCTCAGTTTTGTTTTAAGGCTAATGCTATGTTTAGTGTTAGTTTTATGATTAGTGATAGTGTTCAGCTAGTGTTAGGGTGAAGTTTAGGATTAAGGTTAGGGTTAGCTTTAGAGCTTATATCCATAATTTAGAGTTATGGTTAGATCTAGGGTTAGGGCTAAGGTTAGGGCTAGTGTTATGGTTGCAGTAATGGACAGGTTTAGAAATAGAAATAGGTCTAGGATGAGAGTTATTCTTAGGGCTAGAGTTAGGAATTTGCTTATGGTTAGGGCTAAATCAAGGCTAGATTAGCGCTATGTTTAGTGTTAGGTTTAGGCCTGTGGTCAGGGCTAGGATTATGGTTAGTGTTAGTGTTAGGGTTATGGTTAGTTTTAGGGGAAGGGATGAGATTATGGCTAGGTTCAGAGCTAGAGTAAGGGTTAAAATTAGGTATAGGAATAAGGTAAGTGTTTGGGTTAGGATTAAGGCTAGGTTTAGGGCTAGGATGAGGGATAGGTTTTGTGTTTGGTTTAGAGCTAGGATTAGAGCTAGGGCTAATGTCAGGTCTAGGGTTATTGTTAGGAATAATGTTAACTTTAGGTTTATGTCTAGGTCTAGTGGAAAATTAGGTTTAGGGTAAAGGTCAGGTTTAGAGCTAAGTGTATTATTAGGTTTGGAGTCCAGTTTAAGGTTTGGTTTAGGATAAGGTTTAGGCTTAGGGCTCAAATTAGCATTAGGGCTATGGTTAAAGTAATGGATAGTGTTAGGTTTAGGGTTCAGGTTAGGTTTAGAATAATAGAATGGGTTAGTGTTAGTGATAGGATTAGGGTTAGGCCTAGGGTTAGCATTTGGGTTAGGTTTATGTTTAGGGTAAAGGATAGGGTTAGTGCTAGTATTTGGGCTTGTGTTAACATTAGAATTTTGGCTAAGATTAGAGAGAGGCCTATGGTTAATATTAGTGTTAGGTTTAGCAGAAGTGTTAGGGTTTGAGATAGGGTTAGGGCTAGACTGAGGGTTTGAGTTAGAGTCAGGGCTACAGTTAGGGTTAGGGTTAGGGTTAGGGTTATGGCTTGGGTTAGCATTAGGGTTAGGGTTATGTCTAAGGTAAAGAATGGAACTTGTGCTAGGATTTGTGCGATGGTTACAGTTAGGATTATGTCTACGTTTAGGGTTAGGTGTAGTGTTAGAGCTATTGTTATGTTTAGGGTGAGGATTACAGTTTGAGTAGGTTTAGGGCCAGGGCTATTGTTATGGTTAAGGTTAGAGCTAGGGATAGGGTTAGGGTTATGCTTAGGTCTAGGTTTAGGGCTAGGATTAGGACTAGGTTGTATGTGAGGTTTAGGTCTAGTGTTAGGTGTATGGGTAATGTAAGAGATAGGGTTATGGTTTTGGGTAGATTTAGGGTTTGTCTAGTGTTAGGGTTAGTTTTTCAGTTAGGATAAGGTTTAGAGCTAGGGTTTGTGTTAGGGTAAGTGTCTAAGATTAGTCTAGGGTTACAGTTAGTGATAGATTTAGGGTTATGCTTATGGTTAGGTCTAGTGTAAGGGTTAGATTTAGGGTAAGGGTCAAGTTTAGAGCTAGATATATTATTAAGGTCAGAGTATGGCTTATGGTTCAGTTTAGGTTAAGGTTTAGGTTTAGGGCTTTAATTAGCGTTAGGGGTAGAGTTAGGGTTAGGGTAATGAATAGGCTTAAGATTAGGGTACAGTTTAGCTTTAGGGTAATGGATAGGTTTAGAGATTGTGATAGTGTTAGGGTTAAGCATAGGATTAAATTAGTGTTAGGATTATGTTTATGGTAATGAATAGGATTAGAGCTAGGGTTAGGGCTAGGGTTATGTTTAGGATTAGGGCTAGGGTTAGGGTAGTGTATAGAATTAGAGCTATGGTTAGTGCTATGTTAGAGGGTAGAATTAGGACTAGGATTACTTTAAAGTTTTTGATAGGGCTAGGTTTATGTTTAAGGTAAAAGGTTAGGCTTTGAGCTAGGGTTAGGTCTAAGGGGAAGCTTAGGGTTAGGGATAGGGCTATGGTTAGTTTAGTGTTACATTTAGGGCTAGGTTTTGACCTAGGATTAGGGCTAGGTTTTGTGTTATTTTAGGCCAAGGGTTAGGGGCATGGGTAGTTAAGATCTAGGGTTATGATTAGGGCTAGTTTTAGGGTTAGGGTTATGGCTACGTGTAGTGTTAGGATTAGGATTTCAGTTAGAGTGAGCTTTGGAGATAGGTTTATATTAGGGTCAGGGTCAGTGTTCAGGTTAGAGCAAGTGTTTGGGTTAGTGCCAGAATTAGGACTTGGTTTAGGTCTAGAAGTAGGGTTAGTGTTTGGGTTATGTTAAGGGTGATTGTTAGGGCTAGGGAAAAGTTGTTGTTCAGGTCTGAGGCTTGAGTTATGGCTAGATTTAGGATTAGGTTTAGGTCTAGGACTAGTGTTAGATTTAAGTTTAGGTATAGGATTACCAGTAGGGCTAATGTTGAGGTTTGGGTCGGGATAGGGTCAGGTTTAGACATATGGTTAGTGTTAGGATCTGTATAAGTTTCAGGTTTAAGATTAGGGTTTGGGTTATGGTTAGAGCTAAAATGAGGGCTAGGGTTAGGACTAGTAATAGGGTTAGTATTTGAGTTAGGCTAAGGATTAGGGTTAGGACCAGGGTTAGCATTAGGTTTTTGGTTTGGCTTAAGGTAACTAATAGGATAAGAGCTATGTTTAGGGAAGGTTTAGGGACTGGCTTATGGATAGGGTTAGTGTTAGGGTTAAAGCTAGGGTTACCGTTCGGATTAGGGCCAGGTTTTGGGTTAGGTTAGGGCTAGTGTTAGGGCTACAGCTAATGTATGAACTAGGATTATGATTAGGGTCAGTGTTTGGTTCCATTTTGGCTAGGTCAAGTGTTTGGGTTAGGGTTAATGTTAGCGTGATGTTTAGAGCTAGAGTTAGTGTTAGGTTCAGGGTCAGTGTTCAGGTTAGAGTTAGCTTTAGGGATAGAGCCAGAATTATCACTAGGGTTAGGTCTAAGGGTACGTTAGTGTTTGGTTTAAGTTAAGGTTTGTTATTAGGACTAGAGCTAGGTTTTTGTTTATGTCTAGGGTTAGACACATGGCTAGATTTAGGATTAGGTTTAGGTCTAAGGCTAGTGTTAGGGTTAGGTTTAGGAATAGGTTTATTTCTAGTGCTAGTGTTAGGGTTCAGTATAGAGTTAGGGCAGGTTTAGACCTACGGTTACCATTAGATTCAGAATAAATGTCAGGTTTGAGTTATGGTTAGAGCTAGACTTAAGGTTAGGGTTAGGACTATTAATAAGGTTTGGGTTAGGACTAGGGTTAGACCTAAGGTTAGGTTTGGCTTAGGGTAAGGGATAGGGTTAGACCTAGGGTTAGGGCTACATTTAGGGTAGGGTTAGGGTTAGTGTTAGGATTATGTTTAGTGGTAAAGCTAGGGTTAGGTTTCAGATGGTTAGAGTTAGGGCTAGGTTTAGAATTACAGCCAATGTTTGAAGTAGAGTTATAATTTGGGCTAGTTATAAGATTGGGGTTAGGACTAAGTCTAGTGTTAGGTTTAGGTTTAACATTAGGTTTATGTTTAGAGCTAGGGTTACTATTAGGGTCAAAATTAAGTTTAGGGGTAGTTTTAGGGTTAGGGTTTGGACTCAAATTAGGGCTATGGTTAGGGCTAGGTGTAGATTTAGGTTTTGGTTTAGGCTAAACTTTAAAGTTAGTGCTATGGCTTGGTTTTGTTTTAGGGATAAGGCTATGGTTATGGCTAGTTTTAAGATTAGCATTAGGTTTAGGACTAGTGTAGTAATCCTAACTCTAATTCTAACTCTAAACCTAAGACTAGAACTAAAAATAAACCTATTCCTAAACCTAACCCTAACACTAGTCTTAGGTTTAGAGTTAGATTTAGAGTTAGGATTAGATCTAGGGTAAGTCTAGGGCTAAGGATATGTGTAGCATAATTTCTAGTTTTATAGCTAGAATTGGGGTTATGATAAAAATAGGGTTAAAACTAGGGATAGGGATAGGGCGAGAGTGAGAGTTAGTCTTAGGGCTCGGCTTAGTGTTTGGTTAGGTACAGGGTTTAATTAGGGCTAGGAATAGGGCTAGGTTTATGTTTATGTTTAGGCCTAGGGTTAGTTTTGGGCTTAGGTTTATATTTAGTCTAAGTAATGGGGTTAGAGCTAGGTTTAGGGCGAGGATAAATGTTAGAATTAGGGTAGGGCTAGTGTTTCTTTAGAGTTATGATTAAAGCTAGGTTAAAGGCTCGGATGAGGGCTAGGGTTTTTGTTTTGGTTAGGGCTAGGATTAGTGTTAGGGCAAATATCAGTTATAGGGTTATGGTTAGGGATAGTTTTAGGATTAGGTTTATGGTTATGTTTAGTGTAAGTGTTAGATTTAGGGTAAGTGTCAAATTTAGAGCTAGGGGTATTATTAGGGTAAGGGTCAGGGTCTTGTTTAGGATTTTGTGTAGGTTAGATTTTAGGGTTAGGGCTGAAATTAGCATTAGGGTTTTGGTTAGGGTACTGATAGGTTTAGGTATAGGGTTCAGGTTAGGTTTAGCATAATGGATAGGGTTATGGTTAGGCATAGGTTTAGATTTAGGCCTAGGGTTAGCATTACAATTAGGGCTATGTTTAGGGTAATTGATAGTGTTAGAGCTAAGTTTAGGGCTAGGGTTATGGATAGGATTAGGGCTAGGTTTAGGGTGAGGGTTAGGTTTAGGGCTATGGTTTGTGTTAAGTTTAGGGCTAGGATTACAGCTAGGGCAAATGTCAGGTATATGGTTACGTTAGGAATAGTTTTAGACTTAGGTTTATGGCTAGGTCTAATATAAGGGTTAGGTTTAGGGGTAGAGTCAGGGTTAGAGCTAGGTATATTATTACAAAAAGGGTCAGAGTTAGGGTTCGGCTTAGGTTAAGTTTAGGATTAGGGCTCAAATTAGCATTAAGTTCAGGTTTAGGTTAATGATAGGATTAGGTTTAGGGTACTGGTAAGGTTTAGGGTACTGGTAAGTTTTAGGTTAATGAATAAGGTTAGGATTAGCAATAAGGTTAGGTTTAGGACTAGGGTTACCATTAGTTTTATGTTTATGGTTAGGGTAATGGATAGGGTTAGAGCTAGTGATAAGGCTAGGGTTAAGGTTAGTATTCTGGCTTGGCTTAGGGTAAGGTTCAGGGCTAGGTTTGGGGTTAGATTTAGGTATAAAACTAGGATTAATTATCAAAAAAGGTCTAGGTTTTGGGTTTGGTTAGGCCTAGGGTTAGGGCTATGGCTAATATATGAACTAGTGCCAGTTTTAGAGTTTGGGTTAGGGTGATATTTAGAGCAAGGGTTATATTTAGGGTCAGTGTCAGGGCCAGGGTTAGATTTTGTGTTATGTTTCGAACTCAAATTAGGGCTAAAGTTAGTGCTAGGTGTAGGGATAGGTTATGGTTTAGGTTAAGTGTGATGGTCAGGGCTATGGCTCAGATTTTTTTTTGGGGGGGGCTAGAGCTAGGGTTAAGGCTAGATTTTAGATTAGCGTAGGTGTTAGGGCTAGTGTTAGAGTGAAGTTTAGGCTTAGGGTTAGGGTTAGATTTAGAGTTAGGGTTGATCTAGAGTTAGGGCTCATGCCAGGGTTAGGGCTAGGGTTAGGGTTATGATAAGGGATATTTTTAGAACTAGGGATACGTCTAGGGTGAGAATTAGAGTTATTTTAGGAATAGGCTTAGTGTGAGGTTTAGGGCTAGGGCTAAATTAGGGCTAGGATTAGGACTAGTGTTATTGTTAGGGTTAAGGCTAGGGGTTGGGCTAGGGTTAAGGTTAGCTCTGAGGTTAGGGTTAAGTTTATAGGAATGTGTCAGGTTATAGCTAGGACTAGGGCTTAGGTGAGGGTTAGAATTAGGATTAGGCCTAGGGGTATGGTTCAGGTTAGGATTAAGGCTAGGATTAGGGCTAGGATGAGGGGTTGGTTTTCTGATAGGGTTAGGGCTACAACTTGGGCTAGGGATAATATCAGGTCTACCGTTATGGTTAAGAATAGTTTTAGGGTTAGGTTATGGTTATGTCTAGTGTAAGGGTTAGGTTTTTGTTAAAGGTCAGCTTTAGAGCTAGAATTATTATTTGTGTCAGGGTCAGGGTTAGTGTTTGGTTTGTGTTAAGATAAAGGGGTTATGGCTCGAATTTTTGTTAGTTTTAGGTTTAGAGTTAAGGTAATGGAATTGTTTACTTTAGGTTTTAGTTAAGTTTCAAGGTAACAGATGGGTTAGGTTTCAGTGATCAAGTAAGGGTTAGCATTAGTGTTAGGGTTATGTTTAGTGTATTGGATAGTTTTAGAACTAGGGTTAGGGCTAGGTTATGGTTTGGATTAAGTCTAGGATTAGGATTACGTTTAGGGATAGGGCAACAGTTTGGTTTAGGGTAAGTTCTGGGTTAGGGTAAGTGTTAGTTAAGGGTTAAGGTTATGATTAGGTTAGGATAAGGGTTAGTGTTTGAACTAGGATTGGGCCTAGTGTGATGGTTAGGGTTTAGGATTAATTCTAAGTTCAAGATTATGGTTAGATTTAGGCTTAGTGTTACGGATAGGGTTTTAATTATGGTTAGGGTTAGGATTAGGATAATAGATATGGTTAGAGCTAAAGTTTGGGCTTGGGTTAAGTTTAGGATTAAGGCTAGGGTTAGGATTAGGATTTATGATAGGTCTATGGTCATGTTTAGTGTAAGGGTTAGGCTTTGAGCTAGGGTTAATTCTAAGGAGATGGTTAGGATTATAGTTAGGGTTAGGGTTAGGGTTAGGGCTAGGCTTAGGTTTATGCTTAGAGCTAACTTTAGACCTAGGATTAGCTCTACATTTTGTGTTAGGTTTAGTGCTAGGTTTAGGTCTATGGGTAATGTAAAAGCTAGGGTTATGTTTAGGGTAGTTTTAGGTTTAGGATTGTGGCTAGGTCTATTGTTAGGTCCAGGTTTTTGGTTAGTGTAAGGTTAAAGCTAGTTTAAGTGTTAGGATTAGGGTCAGTGTTCAGGATAGGGCTAGTTTTAGGGTTAGAGCCAGAATTAGGACTAGAGTTAGGTCTAGGGATAGGGTAAGTGTTTGGTTTAGGTTAAGGGTTATTTTTAGGGCTAGTGCTAGGATTTTGTTTAGGTCTAGGGCTAGAGTTATAGCTATATTTAGGATTAGCTTTGGGTCTAGGACTAGTTTTAGGCTTATCTAAAAGTATAGGGTTACCAGTAGGTCTAATGTTAGGTTTTGGTTTAGGTTTAGGGTCAGGTTTAGACCTAGGGTTACTTTTAGGGTCAGATGAGGGTCTGGGTTAGGGTTAGAAGTAGAACGAGGGCTAGGGTTAGGACTAGTAATAATGTTAGTATTTAAGTTAGTCTAAGGATTAGGGTTAAGACTAGGGTTAGCATTTGGGTTATGGTTTGGTTTAGGTTAAGGGATAGGGTTAGAACTAGGGTTAGAGCTCGGGTTAGGTTTAGGGTTAGGGCTAGTGTTAGGGTTAAGACTAGGGTTAAACTAGTGTTACGACTAGAATTAAGGGTAGGATTTGTGTTAGGGTTAGGGTTAGGGTTAGGGTTAGGACAATGACTAATGTACTAACTAGGGTTACAATTAAGGCTAGTTTTATGGTTAGGGTTAAGACTAGTCTAGTATTAGTGTTAATTTAAGTTAGGGTGATTTTTAGAGCTAGGATTAGTGTTAGAGTCAGCATCAGGGTCAGAGTATTTTTAGAGTTAGAGTTTGGGCTAGGTGTAAGGTTTGGGTTTGGTTTAGGTTAAGGGTTTGGGTTAGGGATATGGTTTGGTTTGGTTTTATGGCTAGGGCCAGGGCTAGGGCAAGTTTTAGGATTAGCATTATGGTTAGGCGTAGTATTAGATTTTGGTTTGGCTTATGATTACAGTTAAATTTAGAGTTATGTTTAGATTTAGACTGAGGTTTAGATATAGATATAGGATAGGGCTAAGGATAGAACTAGGGTTAGGGCTAGGGCAAGAGGATAGAACTAGGGTTAGGGCTAGGGCAAGAGTTATAGTTAGTCTTAGGGCTGGGGTTAGGGTTAGAATAGAATTAAATTAGGGCTAGGATTAGCGCTGGGCTTAGTGTTAGTATGAGGCCTAGGGTTAGGGTAGGAGTTAGGGTTTGGTTTAGGGTTATGGTTAGGTTTATGGTAAGGAACGGGGTTATAGGTAAGTTTAGGGTTAGGGTGAGTGTTATAATTAGGGTTAGGGCTCAGGTTATGTTTTGGGGTAGGATTAAGTTTAGGTTTAGGGCTAGGATTACAGTAAAGGCTAATTTCAGGTCTAGGTTTACAGTTAAAGATAGTTTAATTTTAGGATTGTGTTTACACCTTGTGTAAGCATTAGGTTTAGAGTTAGGGTCAGGTTAAGAGCTAAGGGTATTATTAGGTCATGGTCATGATTAGTGTTTTGGATAGGTTAAGGTTTAAAGTTAGGACTTGAATTAGCATTAAGGTTGGGATCAGCATAATGATAGGGTTAGGTTTAGGTTTCAGGTTAGATTTAGGGAAATTGATAGGGTGAAGGTTAGAATTAGGGTTAGGTTTAGGCCTAGGGTTAGCATTAGGGTTAGGGTTATGGTTAGGGTAAAAGATAGGGTTAGAACTAGGTTTACAGCTAGGGTTATGGTTCCAATTAGTAATAGAGTTAGAGTTAGGTTTAGGGTTAAATCTAGGTTTAGGGCTGGGAATAGGGCTAGGATTTGGGTTAAGTTAGGTCTAGGGTTAGGGTTACAGCTAATGTAAATACTAGGGTTATGATTAGGTCTAATTTTAGTGGTAGGGGTTAGGACTAGGTCTAGTGTTAGGTTTAGGTTTATGGTTAGGGTGATGTTTAGACCTAGGGTTAGTGTTAAGGTCAGATTCAGGGTGAGAGTTAGTTTTAGGGTTCGGCTTAAGACTCAAATTATTGCTAGGGTTAGGGCTAGGTGTAGGATTAGGGCTTGATTTATGTTAAAGATTAGGGTTATGTTATGTCTCGGTTTTGTTTAGACCTAGGGCTAGGGTTAGGGCTAGTTTTAGGTTTAGCCTTAGGGTTAGGGCTATGGTTAGGTTTAGGCTTAGGCTCATTGTTAGGGTTAGATTTAGAGTTAGTGTTAGATCTAGGGTTATGGGCAGGGATATGAATAGGGCTAGGGTTTGACCTAAGGTTCAGGCTAGGATTAGGCTTCCAGTAAATTATAGGGTTAGTACTAGAGTTATGGCTATGGTGAGAGTTAGAGTTAGTCTTTGGGCTAGGAATAAGTTTAGGGTTAGTGATAGGGCTAAATTAGGGCTAAGATTTGGGCTATGGTTAGTTTTATGAATAGGCCTAAGGTTAGGGTTGGGGTTATAATTAAGGCTATGTTTTGGGGTAGTATAAGGACTAGGGTTTGTGATAGTGTTAGGGCTATGATTATGGCTAGGGCTAAAGTCAAGTCTAGGGTTATGGTTAGGCATATTTTGGGGGTTAGATTTAAGACTAAGTCTAGTGTAAGGGTAAGGTGTAGGGTAATAGTCAGGTTTAGAGCTAGGTGAATTATTAATGTCAGGGTCAGTGTTGGGTTTTGGTTTAGGTTTGAGTTTAGGGTTAGAGCTTGAATTAGCATTAGGGTTAGCATTAGGGTAATGATAAGTTTAAGTTTAGGGTTCAGGTTAAGTTTAGGGTAATTGACAGTTTGGGGGATAGTGATAGGGTTAGGGTTAGGCCTAGGGTTACATTGGCATAAGGGTAATGTTTAGGGTAATGTATAGAGTTAGAGTTAAGGTTATGGCTAGGATTATGGTTAGGATTAGGTCTTGAGTTAGAGTTAGGGTGAGCATTAGAACTAGGGTTAGTTTTAGGAATATATTTAATGTAAGGTTTAGGTTCTGAGCTAGGGTTAGGGCTAGGCTGGGAATTAGCTTTAGGGTTAGGTCTAGGGATAGGATTACCAAAATTTTGGGTTAGAGTTAAGATTAGAGTTAGACCTAGGATTAGTGGTAGGGCTAGTATAAGGGTCAGGGTTGGGGTTAGAATTTGGAATAGGGTAGAACTAGAATGAGAGCTAGGGTTAGGGCTATTAATAGAGTTAGGGTTTTGGTTAGCCTAAGGATTAGGAATAGGTCTAGTGTTACCCTTAGGTTTAGGGGCTTGCTTAGGGAAAGGGATCAGTTTAGATCTAGGTTTAGGGCTATGTTTAGGATTAGAGTTAGGGTTAAATCTAGGTTTAGGGCTCGGATTAGGGTTAGTGTTTGTATTAGGGTTAGGGTTAGGATTAAGACCATGGCTAATGTAAGAACTAGGGTCAAATTTTTGTTAGTTTTAGTTTATGGTTAGGTTTAGTGTGTTAGGGTTAGGGTTAAGTTTAGGGTGATATTTATAGCTAGGGTTGGTGTTAGGATCAGAGTCAGTTCAGTTTTCGTTTTAGGGTTAGGGATAGGACTT